>NC_092180.1:16251890-16554390 GCF_043641665.1 Enoplosus armatus | reverse complement strand
ATTCGTCTGTGTGTGCACAAGTGTGTATGTGTGCGGGTGTACGCGTGCACATGTGTGGCACTGACCCATGTAAAGGGATGGTGTGTGTGGGGCATACATAATGGATGCTCTGCCTGCCGCACACAAGAGCGCACAGCGCCGTGAGGAATTCCCAGCTTAACAAGCCTGTGTGTGTGTGAGAGAGAGAGGCAGATAGACAGAGAGAGAGAGAAAGGAAGTGTGTAACATCCATAACAGATCCTAAAGAACGTAGCCATGAGGCAAACTCAGTCCCATCCCCATCATCTTTTTCCACCAGTTTTTCTACTTCTATGTAAACCACTTTCTGTTTCTCCTCTATGTATCTCTCTTTTTCTGTTATTACCCCCCCCCCACTCCTCCATCCCAGCATACACATATCACCTCTCCTTTTCTGTATAATTGTGTTTGCAGCTCTTCAAACAGGTTACGTTATATATCTGCTTTCCCCCGTCCCTTTGGAATGGAAATGTCATTTGTTTCCTGAACTGTTACAGAGAAGAGCAGCCAGTCTTCCACCTGTTAGACGCTGATAGCACATGCACACACATACACACACACACACACACACACACACACACACACACAAAAACACAAGTGTACTCAATCACATTTCTCTTGAGCCCCTGAACATTGCGCGTCATCCTGACTGGGACACGCACTTCTCTGTGCGCTGTTGCTCTCCAAACACAGAGTGAGAAAGAGAGAGGCAGACAGGCGGTCACTCAGACCAGTTAAGACAGATGAAGGCATGCAGCTGAGAAGTCAGGTTTTTCAGAGCTTTTTATTTCCTTTTCAACCCCGTGGCCATGATGACAGAGCCTGTTGGTGCACTCCACTGCAGGTGGAGAAGGTTCAAAGTTCAAAGGTCAGACTGTTGTGTAGCCAAACAGGAAACAAGGTCTCTCCTTCCTGGGCTCTTATAAGCCTCTTTCCATAATACACCTTGAACTGTAAATGTTGTGGCAGCTTCCCGTGTCAGAGAGATGTGGGAACAGGAGTCGGAGCTGATTCTCCATCTGAGACACTTTGGCAGTTTGATGGCTAAGGCTCTAGTAAGATTTACAGAAACCTTCCACTGTGGCTCTTGTGGGACCAAAAGTAGCAACATGACATCATTCAGCATGCAAATGTTTCTGACAGTCTTAAAAATGATCAGGGGCAAAAACAGAGGGGATTGACAAAGTTGAGTTACTACCAGTACACAATATGAGACAAATATATCCTTAATTGTTACATTATAAAGTAATTCAAACTAGCAGGAACAGAAAAAATAAATGCCTTTGTTAGAGGATGACTTCCTATACCTGTGTGCAAATATATCAAAGCTTTATCTTCATGTAACAAAACAACAGAAGGAGCATAGTTACATTATATAAAGGCACAAGGCTATTGGAAAACAGTATTGATGAAAAATGTAACTCCTGCTTGCTGACTCCAAACCACAACTTAATGAAACAGACATTATTTAGATCCCCGTTGGATCTTTGTCGGGTCAAAATGTTTAAAAATATTATGACCCAGTTTTCAAATGTCAGGTAACTAACTGAAACCCAGAAGACAAGAGAGGACTAACAAACATGGATCACATTTTTGCATTAAAATGCTGTGAAAATTAGACAAGCTGTTTTGCCAATCTATACAACAGCACATGAATGCACCCAGGTTGTCAGAATCAGTTCACCTTTTCAGCTGTGCTGCCAATCACCAGCTCTTACATAAGCACTGCAGATCTATCTGGAATTGTAATGTCAAGAGAGAGCAGACTTGACAGGAATATTTTATAGAGGACTGTTTTTGAACCTTGATGTTGGCCACCACATATGTGAATAATCTGACCGTGAAAGAAAGACGGAGGAGAGAGGTGGATAAAGAAAAAGAGGCTTTCAACACCACACACTCTCACATACACATTCTTAGCAGGAGCAGGAGAGTCTTGATCCACAGGACAGAATGTCAGCTTTATCTCGGGCTTAGAGCAGGGCGGAGGGCAGGAGCCAGGACCCAGAGGTGTCAAAGTGTCTGGGCCCTGCCAACGACCAGGGATACAGTGAACACTGGGCAGAGGTGGAGTGGAAGGGCCTTTGTAACGGCAGACAGAGAGTGTGAGAAAGAATTTCTCATCCTTTTTCTCCTCTGCCTTCTGTAAACAAAAATGAGAAGAAAGAATAAGAAAGGTGGAGGCAGAAGAAGAGGGGGGGGGCTTGGTGGTTGAGTGGGAGGGATGAGGAGGAAGAGAGGGAGGTGGGGGGAGGTTCTCTATTGTCTATTGGTCAGAGGGATCCCTGCCATTCATGATTGAATAGAGGTCCCAATTAAATGACTTCGTAGAGCAAGCAATGTAGGGCAATGGAATGTAGGTCTTACGTGTGTGTGTGTGCACACGCGCTCACTTTTGTGGTTCCGGGGGTGACGAGGTACTTGAAGTGTCGCCATGGTGCTGTAATTAGCGAGAAGGGGTGAAAGGTCGGCCACAATTCTGCTGGCCCGGGACAGGACCTCTCTCAAGAGCCGGGGGGAGGCTGAGAGGGTGGGGGGAGGTGAGGAGAAAGGAGAAGGGAGTGTTTTACAGAGCAAAGACTAAGCACACAGCAAAAGGAGGCTCCTGACTGAAACAGGAGAGAATAGAAAGCCATTAAGCAGTGTTAGTTTTGTAACGGTTATCCTCCCCGCTCTCCCCCTGCTGACATATGTTGATGTGTTTATTGTCGAATAGTGTGTGTGTGTGTGTGTGTGTGTGTGTGTGTGTGTGTGTGTGTGTGTGCGTGTGTGTGGGGGAAATGCAGGTTGGACACTTTAAGTGTGGGCTGTGAATTTAAATGTCTGTTTCAGTTGGTTAGCTTGTGACGCTCCTGAATGTTGAAGTAGCTTTAATCTTTGGAAAAAGGAAAATAGATTGATTGTGAGGGTAAAATGAAGGCAAAAGCAAGCAATGCTGGAGTAAGTGCATGCAGGGGGGAGGAGAGACGTAAGAGGAGGAGATAGTGGGATAGCAGGAGACGAAGAAGGAGAGAGAAAAGTGAGGGACAGCGGCACTTGTGAGAGATAAAGGTTTTTTAAAGCCTGTTAAACACGCCAGTAATGTAGATATTTGTAATGTCTGTCTGCTTGTTTGAATGCCCGTCTCTCTGTATGTTCAGCTGTCTGCCTGTCTGTTGGAGTACATCATCATGGGTCTGTAAGAACATTGTCCGTTGCTGCCATGTTTCGCTAAACATGGCACGCCGGGCTCTCCACCCTGCTGCAGTGTATCAGTGTGGAAGTGGCTTATGAATTAGTAAAACGACAAAACAAGTCCCCTCCATCTCATAAAACCTCCTGTAGATGTCCTGTCAGATCTAGCACTGTTGAGGAATGGTATTATGACACTTTCTGTTCTGCTCTCACACAGGAAAAGCACTCTCTTTATCAAAGTATAATGTCTCCAGAGGGAGGGGAAGACAATTGTTCTTGTCAGTCTGTCAGATTGAGTTGAATGGAAAAGTAGGCTGTTTATAATTAGAGACTCCTTGCACAGTCGATAGAATTTTTATTACCTCATCCCAATCCAGGCTTACATGCAACTACATGCCAGCTCACATGCACAAATACAAACATGCAAACAGTTTTGAACTTAAAGGTGTCACCTTAAGAGTGGGCAAAGCAGGAATAATGAGGTGTGTTGGTTGTTTCAGAGGTGCAGTATCTGTTAGTGTAAATATAAATGCCTATAAAAGGGCTTTGAAATGTGGAGAAGACATTAGCACTCAATAGGGCGGCATGATGTGTGGGTGTCTGATGCAGAGACAGTCTGTTGCCGAAGACATGAGGCCTCTCTTTTAGTTGGCATATGGTGATAACACACATGCCGCAAAATCTGCCAGTGACATGTGTGAGAGGGTATGCACCTCTCTGTATGGGGTGAGATTTGTGCCACCAGACAACTGAATTTCAATGATGTGTTTTGTGAAATTGTCATCAGGGGAAATTTTGGACCTGTAATTTAAAAAATGATATGAAATGTATGTAGTTTTTATGTTTAAAAAAACTGCAACTCTTTAAAAGGCTTTGCAATTATATATATATATATATATATATTTTTAGATATAATGAAACTGGGTACTGAAGTCTACAGTGCTTAATGATTAAGATCAACCAATTAAAGTTTTATTTATCCTTTTTTTGGGAAGTATTGTGGGTATGGTACAATGGGGAACTCAAATATTCTCGTGTGTTTATTACTCACCATTATGGTATATAGTCTAACAAACTAACCTGCCACACATATAATTGCACTTTTCAAATGATGTCTTGAACAAAACTTACTTTTTGTTATGTAGCTTGAATGAGTGATTTGGCCAGGATTAAGCGTTTGCTACTGAATGTACCACTGGTGCAGAATTGATTATATTAGCAAGATACTCTTTTTGAAGAACCCAGATGTCTTGTGGACACATAATTCAGATTCTGCTGTCTGGCAGCACAAATCATGCTGCATATCTTTGTGTCTGTGTGTCTATGTGTCTACTGTATGGATGACTTCATGAATTGTCTATTGTAGAATGCCTGACTTGACATTCATTCATGAAGAATACATGAAAATATGTTTTTTTCCTTTTGTTGCTAGTTTCTTCCTTGCATTTTCTAATTATATTATTTATGATGTTATTTTAAGCTTATATTATTGTATTTTCAGGTGCATGTGTGTGTGCGTGAGTGAGATGCACTCCTCTAGATTGAGTTTCAGACTTTCAGTTCAGAGATGATTTAAGGTTATTTTGGCCAGTCCTCCACTCTCCAAGTGGTTTGTTTAGGGTTAGAAGTAAAGTTTGGATAAGAGTTTAGCATGCAGTGGCGATCGGTCCTCAGAAGTATAGTAAGACAAGCATGTGTGTAGGCCGTTATCTTCATGTGTGCACTGTGCTCTACATTGAGGGAGTGCGCCTGTTAACTGTGTGCCAACTGGCACCGAGCCCTTGGCAATGGGCTGACGTTCGCGTGCCCGCTCAGCTCCCACCACCTGTCTGGTCCCTGGAAGAGTCACCGGGCTCCTGCAGGGAGGGCCTCCTCAGTGGGCGGGTATGGTGTGTGCATGTGTGTGTTGTGTGCTGTGTGTGTATAATATGTGGGGTTGGGGGGCAGTTGCAGCCTGGGAGGAGGGGAAGCCAGGGGGAGCAGGGAGCAAGTTGGTTCCCTTGGACCTCCAGATCTCTGCCACAGGAAGGGGTTGTGCTGCGGAGACGGTCAGACTGGGATGGCCGTGGCCTAGTCTGGGCGCTGCTACCTCCAACAGCCAATGAAAATCTGCATGTCCTTCCCTCAGTCCATCTGTCTGTCTGCCTGTCCATCTGCATCCTGAATTAGTGTCTCTGTCTTTTTGACTGTGTGTTTGCCTTTATGAGCCCAGAGGATGCCAGGAGGAGTGAGGGAGGGAGACACACTGCTCCTCCCTCTCTGCTCTTTTCAGCAAATCAGTTATTGAAATATGTAACACGTCAATTAGCATAACCACTGCCTCCTAATTTCTCCGCTTGTGTTTGTAAAAATATTACTCAAGAGATCAGGAGGAGGCAGAAAGATAGCAGAGAAAGAGAACTGTTAAAGGCTAGGCACAGTGCGTTTCATAGCTGCTGTGTGGGAGTAGTGGGTTTTCAGAAAACCCTTGTACTACCTTTCAGCGAGGGATTGTGTGAACATACACTTGCTCAATAATTTAGCCACTGCAAAGAGTGGTTCTGATTAAATAATGAAGGAGCCTGGCACTGATGATGAAGATCGTGTGTGCGAGTGAGAGTGTGCGTGTGTGTCAGTGTGCGTTTGTGCACCAGTTTATCCATCCACATTGCTCGTAGATGGCACCCCAGCCCATAATAACTAAAATAAGGGCTGCACTCACACATCCTCATGACAAGAAAAGTGCAAAAAATCATTTCAATGGTAACGCTATGGTAATCTACAGCTACAAAGCAGAGAACTCCTCCGTGTCCGTTCACACTCGCTGGGAGCATCAAGATGTAATCAACGTGAGCAATCAGGGGAGCGAGAAACACCTCATTTTCCTGAAGTGTTTATTATTTCTGGCTCCAAAATAAAATGTGATTCATTGAACATTAAAAGGCCTGTTGACAGCTCAGATTGACGCACCTCATGCAACATGCAAGCCTGCGTCATACTCGGATCTTGTGCCTCTGCTATCTCTTCTCAGCCTTGATGGCTTTGTTGTACAGCTCCTTCTGTAGCTCCTCAATACACAAGTCTTCACAAAGGGCATAAAAAATTCTCAGAAGGAGGAGAACCATTCACAGGTTTTAGTGACCCCTGGCTTCATCTCTGTTCAGAGTGCCATTGGCAGTCCCAAATTGTGTTCATGTTGCTCATGGTTCAGGTGCAGGGCAGGGTTTCCATGCCAGTGGGGTGAAGGGTCAGAGGCCATTAAAGCCTGTTGCTGTCTCTGGGTTGTAGGTAGTAATGGATGGCTTTAGACCACATGTCCAGTGGCTTTAGAGGCTTCAGCTTGACCTTTGAACCCTTTTGACCTGAAAGGTCCAGCCTGGAGGCCACGGGCAGTCACCAGAGTGAGACCTCTGACCTCAGATCAGCATGGGACAAAGGTCAAAGGTAATGCTTTTTGGATGATGGCTGTGTGGTCATGCTGGTGCACTGTTTTTTTTGAATAATGTAACGTTCAGGACCAAGTTAATTGCCCTTCATTTTGATGGGATGTTGCTCCCAATTTGAATCCAAGCCCTTCATCATTGAACTTTGAACACTCAACGTCTGCTGCTTCGGTCTTCCTAACCATTAGTAGAAAAACAATTTAGATATGTGTGAGAGCTTAATACTACTGCATTGGTAAAATATCCTAACCTACAGGTTACAAAAAATAAGGATCTACTATGGATTGGGCTTTTTATAGCTACTGCCGATCAATTAAGACACGTCAGCTCCAATCCTGATCCTGCAGATCATCTCACGACAAATTTTGACCATAAATGAGGAAAAAATAGTGACTTGTTTGTGAATTTGTCCGTGATTTGTATTAATAAAGATGGATACACTGTTTCTTCTTCCCTCTTTCCCATCCTGTCTTTCTCATTTCATGCATCGGATGTCAAATCTACACAAACAAGTACACAAACCCAGTGGTACACAATTTCCGCTGTTACACGACACAAAACAAACTCACACAATGGCAACGCTTCCGTGAAAATATCACTTCTGTATCTGGACCTTGGACAAACCTAGTGTGTGTGTACATGTGCATGTGTGTTGTGCGTATATGTTCATAACAGTGAGGAGGGTTTGTGAGTGGTGGGAGGAGGTGGGGTGGCGTAATGCACTGAAGCTGTTTTTCCTATAATGCAGGCTATCCTTCATGTCTTATCTGAGGCTGCTAATGTCTGGGGCCAGTGGAGGCTGGAGTTTGCGATTCATGGCCTAGACCTTGGCTTTGTGAGAGCAGACATCAATAACATCCCCCCTGCCCGGCTCTCCCTGCAGCACCACCAGCATCCATATGGCTCCTGGATGTTTCCGTGTGTGTGTGTGTGTGTGACAGACAGACAGAGAAAGAGAGAGAGAGCGTACGAAGATCAAAGGTTCAAGTAAGCTAGGTGACAATGATTTAATAAGAAGGAAATAAAGGAGAGGAGGGAGGTTGGGAATAAATGACACACAGCAATGATCTTTAACCCTGACCTGCTCTGACTCATCACCTTTACACTGATGTGACATTAATGAACACAATCTGGGTCTTGCCCTAGAGTGCAACAAATGGTTGAATTTCATTATGCAAAATAATGTCAAGACAAAACATAAATCTGTTTTGTGTATCGTAATATTGATTAATCTTGTGCCTCAATTTAGTTTAATGGATTTCTAAAATGTTTTCTTTTCCTGGCAACCAGTGCAGAGGGTGACGTCAATGGTGAAGAATAATGCTTGTCTTATGTTTATGATGTGTGACGAGGTCTATACCAAAATAAAAGCTGTAAAAATAAAACCTACAAAAGCTAACCTGAGCTACAGTCAACTACCTCACACTGTAACTCAACTCTTCTTAGTGCTGTGGTGTGTGTGGTCAATCACTGCAACATTAGAGCTCTTATTGTTGAAGAATATATTGATAATTTATATAATTTACTATTATATAAATAATAAATACATAACAAGTGCTTACTGTAGAATGTCAGATACATTCTGTGTGAATGTCAAATAGAGAAAATATTATATTGTGAAGCCTGTACAGGATACATATTGCTTAGTGGTCTCACAGCTAATATAGCACACTCTGTATATGTGGATCTACCACAGTTGCATACATACAAACAAACACACACACACACACACACACAAAGAAAGTCACAGTGATGTCCAGGCTCGGCTGATACGATGGTATTCTATAAACAGAATTTGTCATGCTGACATTATTCGACCAAGGAAATACATGAACAACTAGATAACCATAACAAAAACACAACACCTTGTAGTTTGGGCATGTTTGTGTGTGTCCATGTCCAAGCTGAGTACAAATGAACAGGTAGGGCATTGTGAAAAAGCAGGAAGAACTTCTGCTTGACACTTGGTAAATATAGCGAGTGTTTCAGTCTGTTTTGGATTGTAAAAGAATATAAGAAATGGGAAATGGAGATAGAGTTAGGAAGCAGAAAATAAGATGGATTAAATAGAAGAAATCAGCTAGGGAGACTTGGGATCTGTAGCTAATGATTGTTTATAAAGAATTTTCTTGGTCTCTCAGCTTGGTTTCTCTGTTGTCTGTAATCTAGCATTGAGTGGATATGATGTTACATATTCTTGTTTCTTGTTGCCCACAATTTCAATTTCTTTGAAAACACAAATGGCAAAATAGAACGTGAGTTTAAAAGTGGGATGATAAAAACATGAAACAGACAGATTTGGGGATGAAAACATGAAACACAAATACTGTGATAAACGCAGGCAATGTGGAGCTGGCTGTGTGAAGCTCAGATGGTGTGTACACGCAAGTTTACATGTACCAGTGCATTCAGCCGACACATTGATATGCTTCTTTTTTCTTATATTTGAAATGTTGACCTTGGTTTAAATTCAGAAAGAAAGAATTCAAATGTAATCTGCACTTCTCTAAAGTGTAATTAAAAATAAAATAGCGTTCATTATGTACTTAAAGTTGTTACTTAAATTTAAGTGTTAATATGACCTATCTTGTGTGGCTCCCTTAGATGCTCCAAGGACAATTTTTAAAGCCACTTTTATGGATTTTTGACCTCCTAAGGGGCAGAAAAACTCCAATATAACCTCACATAAAAAAGAGTGGTTTATCAAGTGCTTATACCTAATGTTTTCGCAAACAAATACCTTCTTTCACATTCAATGGACAGAGCGACTCGCCATCCCACAAGAGTTTTCTTTCTTGACATTTGTTCCTTTTAGCTATAGTTTGGTCTCCACTAAATCCTGATTAAAAATCCTGGGTCTCTTAACCTGCCGGTCAGTACAGCGTACAGTCGACATGTTTTAGTTTGTGTGCTGGGTTTTTTTTATTGGGGCATTGATGAAAGCTGTTGAAAGGCAGCCGCATGGAACAGCAAACCAAATTGGTTTAAAATCTCGGCAGTGATCGGCGGAGAAATTCCATTCAGTGTTAATAAAATCTTTACTCTTTAACTCATTAACTTTTCCTATTATCACTAAATATCACACTACATATTTAGATTAAAGGACTTTTTAATGATTTTAATAGTATAAAGGATTGTTATATCTTTTCATATGTCAAGACAACAATTGAGTTATTACATTAGAAATTAGTTTAGAAAAAAAACATTGGCCTGCTTCTAAACTGAGATATATGTTATTTGCCTTATTTCATGAATCCTAGAAAAGAGATACTCAAGGTTCATCATAAGGTCGAAATGCCCTCGTGCTGACTGACCCACACATCTTGTGCTCTCTGAGTACAAATACGCTGGGTATCATGTTCCTCGGGTGGCAGAGAGAAAGTGAGGCTGGCCTTTCTGCTCTGATAATAAGGTGACATTTTACTCAGCATAGTGTCTGGATAAGAGCCTTGCTTTTTGCTCTCCTACAGCTACAGTACATCTGTTTTCCTCCTGGCCTTTCTCTGCCGTTCTTTGTCCCTCTCTCTCTCTCTCTGTCTCTGTCTTTCTGCTTCTTTCTACAATTTGCTGTCATCAACTTAAAGCTTGCTCTCATCCCTTTTTATGTCAAGGCTCTTCACTGGATGAACCCAGCAATGAGAGACGCGTAACTTGGCAACTTGCATTTTGTGAACCAGCAGGGAGTTAAAAACAGAGTACACCTCTACTTACTGTATTAGCTTAGCTTTCCTCAGAGACTACACACACCTGACTGGCTTCATTTTTGCATATGCAGCCTAGATGAGTATCATACCCAAGCTCATCTATAGATTTAGCACAGATTAGTTTTATGCCATTTTTTAACTAAAACAATATCTTCCATGTGCTGCTATTAAATTCACGATGGTGTTATGTGCAAACTGTATTGAGTGACTGTAGGTGTTAGTTAGGCTAAAGGTTTTATTGTTGACTATTGTATTAACTTCTCCTCAGTGTCTATATCTTCTAGTCATAAATAGTCATACATTTATCCTTCTGTTTCTTTCACCCTCCTGCCTTTTTCTTACACTGCTTCTTCCATTTCTCATGTAGTTATTCATGTGTGCAAGAGACAAAGAGAAGGAGTTGTCTCAGTTGAGCAGTACTCAACCCTCTGCCCCATTAATTAGCTCAGTAAATGCTGTTGAGATTACAGCAGTGGAAGTGAAGCATGTAAGTCAATGAGGGATAAAGAGAGTGAACTGGAGAAGGAGAGAGAGAGAATGAGAGAAAAGAAAAAATCTGAGGACATATCCATGTTCACAGTAGTCTGTGTAAACCAAAAACACACTCTGTTTTTATGTTCCTAGGACATAGCCCAGCAGATACTTTCTGATTAGAGGCTTTGTGCTGGAGAGGGCAGTTAGAGGAAGAAAACTGATGAGAAGGGAGAGGAAGGAGAAAAATAGGAGTCCAGAAAATTGAGAGTTGAGCGTAGAAAACACAAACATTGTTTTCTTCACTGTCTCTCTGTCATTTCCTCTCCCCTTTTCTTCTATTTACCCATGTCATCTGTATATCCTCATATTCTTGTCTCTTCTGCCTGCAATTGTGCCACCTACTTATTACAGACATAAAAAAAAGAAAAGATAGTGAGGCAGACACTAAGACCACATGGTGATAAAGGATTATTATTGTTCTGCCGACAAGACTCTTTCTATAAAGGAAAGTAGCAGGAACTGCCTTGTGTAAAAACCAACTCTGTGAATATGAATATTATTTTAATATCAAGAAATAAGCCTAGAGATCATTGGGGATTTTTGCAACATTGTGTTTGAGTTTCTTTGCATTTTAAAGGCTGCATTAAAGCTAAGTGACACAATTTTCAGAGCTTTGAAAGTTCGTTGTTCTAGCTGGGTGAAATGAGCAATGAATGTTATATATTCTGACAGCACCAACAGTGATCTCCAGAAAGTTGCGTTACACCTTTGATATATGTGCTGTTGAACATATGTGTACATGCTCCCTCTCTAACCTCCACTCCTCTGAGCTAGTTGCGTCCCTCTCTCCACTACCTGCCATTTTGTGTGGCTGAGGTGTCACTAATGGCCCGTGGCTCTTCTTTCCTCCACCTCTCCCCTTTCATTTTCTCATAACAAGCCCCCTGCCCTCTCTCACTGGAGCTCAGACGAGATTATCCCTCCGTTATTCCACCTTCCGCTCCGTCCCACACTTCCTGGCGGTGCTCAGGCGTGACCCTGCGGCGGCAGGAAATGGGCATTTGCAACGGTCATTTCTCTCTCTTGCCCTCTCTCTCGCTCCATGCCTCTCTCGCAGACTATGTCTCTCGCCCCTCCCTTCAAGCGCACATACTTGGAACGGGTCACAGATCATTTCAAGCACCTTGAGTGTGGTGAGGCAATTACTCTCCCTTCTGGTCACCTCCAGCGCCCTGCCACTGCTCCCTGCTCGACTTTGAGTGGGCCTTCCTCTATTATCCCCATTCCTCACACAGTGGGAGTCATCACTCTGCTTGTAGTGTCAGCCCACGACCCACATCTCTACTACTGCTGGTGTGCAACAGTCAGCCTATCAGACGAGGAATCATCATTTTTGCTGCTGGTCCGCAGTGGTACTATCAGCACATCAAGGTGTCGTGGTGTTAGTTATCTGTCGTAGCAGAGGAGACAGGAAGATGAAGGCCGAGACCGGGGAACATATTGCCTAAGTGTATGTTCATCTCAGACTGGCTCGTTGAATGAAAGGAGCCATCCGTCATCCGTCTCCACGCTCTGTTTGTTTCCCCCCTCATCACAGTCCCTCTCCGCTCTCCTCCTCATCATAAGCCCGACACGAACAGACAGCGACGTATGTGTCTCTGAGTGCGTTCGTGTGTATGTGTGTGTGTGCGTGTGTGTGTGTGATTTATGGCCAGTATGGTCTTAAGCAAGAGTTGGTAATAAATTCAGTGACATCACAGCAAGAGGGGAAATCGAAGTGTTGCAGAGCTTACTCATAACCCCTTCATCCTACTATTCTGTACGGTAGTTATTATCGCACACACACATACAGTCACAACCACACACACACAGACGCTATTCTGCAGGTCTAATTGAGGGTGTGATCATTAAGAGTGCTGTAAATCCTGCTGCAGTGGTCACTACTAAAAGTGCCTGTCTTACTTTGACAGACTCAGCCTGTTTGTTTACTTTGACAGGAAATCAATCATACACACACACACACACACACACGTGCGCACAGGAGTATGCCCTATGCTCTATCCATGCAAACAAATATCATCTAAATCGCACAGCTTCCGTTCACTGCAGGACCATATTGGAAGTGATATTATTGGTTACTGTTGGGACAGCAGGGACACACACGCACACACACACACACAGATCAAGAAGAGAGATTGGTCTGGCCCGTGCGGTCAGCGAGAGTGATGAAGCTAATTTTGCAATAACAATGTCCTGAAACAGAATGGTCTTTGTTTCATAATTTTCTCCCTCTCCCAAAACGTCTTTGGAAAACTCTGCTCATCATCTGTATCTAATAGGAGAGGTGCCTGCTAGGAGACGCAAGCTGTTTCCATCCAACTGTCAAGCAGGATTTACACACACTTTGGAGTTGCAGCCAAAAAAGTAAAATATATGCATTTCCATCTTGTGGGTTGAAGTGTTAATAAGTCCCTGGAAGAAAATATAGTAAGAACTGATTAATATTGGCTAAGTTGTTCTTTTTAGTAATGTTAGATGATTTGACCACATATGTTTACTCTAAAGAGTTCCTAAGAAGATTGAAGCAACCATTCAAGTAATTTATCAAGTAAATATATCAAACATTTTCTCACTACAGCTTTGAAAATGTGAGGATTTTCTGCTTTTTCTCCCTTTATTACTATTATCATCATTAACTAACTCTTGTGTTGTTCACATTTTATAGAATAAACAACAAATCAATAATTCAAAAAGGACATCAATAGGTTGGTATTTTATCTATCTATCAGGTAAAAAAATAAGCTTTTATATATCTTTAACTAAACATTGAAGGTTTTAGACTATAGGTACATTAGGCTGTTAGGCCATTTGTCATCATCTTTTTTATTTTCTTGACTAGATGATCAATTGATTGTTTTAAAAAAAAGAAATTAGAATAATGGATAATGAAAGTAATTGTTTGTCGCCGCTATAGTGCTACTGAGTGTTTAGTGAATGTTGGACTGATATTTTCTAGACAGCATTACAGAGTGTCTGAGGCCTCTCATGAACTGCTGCACTTTTAGATTGACAGGCTGCGTTGTCTACATTGCTGTTTATGTAGTACATACTTGTTTATCACCATTTATTATTGATGTCTTACATTTTGTAATTACAAAATGTAGCTCTTAAAGTGAGGAAACACCCCGTTATGTTTCTGTGAACAGTGAGTTGTAAGGGGGACTCAGGGGAAACAGCACATCTCCCCTCCATTACAAAAATGCTTCTTCCCTAACCCTTCCTCAACATTGTGGAAGGTCTGTTCCCACGGTGACCAAGCTCAGCAGCACCATGGTTACAGCAGGACCCTTTGAAGCCATCTCAAGACCCCTCCAATGTTTTTTTTCTTTCTCTAGTTTTCCTCTGAGCCCTTCCTCCTCCCCCCTTCTCCTCCCATCTTTTAGTAAAAGAGAGAGTTGTTTTGACCTCAGCCATAAATGATCATGACACCTTAACAAGCAGCACAACCAAGACAACTCACACATGCTCGCTGGATAATGTAAACCTACAGTTCAGCATTATCGCACACATTGTTAGTGTTCATGCTACAGCTAAACTCAGTGCGTGTAGCGAGAGGTCAGTTTAGGCCGTTTGAAGAGAGGTTTACCAAGGTTTATCTCCTCTTTGTGTCATACATAAATGATCCACATAGAGCATTTCTCCACAGTGAGTGCAGAGATTTATACGGCTGCTGGACAGATTAATCTGTGGAAAAAGACAGATAGGAGAGAGAGAGAGGAGGGATTCTTGGAAGGCCTTTCCTCTTCATGCTGGTGGAGGACCAAACAGCTCTGTGCTCTCTGCAGGATGAATAGCTGTGATGTCAGGTGATTGCCTCTCTCCGTTTTTAGCTGGTTGCCATTTTTTTCTCCTACTGTGATTTTCAACAGAGAAAACATCCTTAAATAACCATAGCTGTGACAATTGGTTTGTTCAAAAACAAAAACAAAACCAGTCTCAGATCTTGTGTGTGCGCGCCTGTGCATGCTCATGTGTGGAGTCTCGTGCGATACCTTAAACAGTCCATTTCTCATATTAAGATAAAGCTAAGACAAAAAAATATGGCAATGGGACAAGTAGGGGAGGAGAAGAAAGGAGGAGGCAGAGAAGTGGACAGATTAGACCGGTGATGTGATGGGGGGATTACAAAGAGAAAGACAGCCATTTTCGGCCATGGGTGGAGGAAATAACGGGAATGGAAAGAGTCAGGGGGAAAATAGGGAAAGATTTAGAGAGAGAGTAAGAGAGGACGAGGTGCATGTGTGATTATTATTGTTGCAAATATAAATGAGATGCATTTAGATCAAGTGGTTTGTGCTTCAGGTCAGGGATCAAATAGTGTTACAGCTACTTTATCAAACCGCCTCTGCCTTGCCTTCCCTTATCCACCCAAGCTCATCCCTCACCGCTCTGACTCTGCCTTGTTCTCAACCCAATTTTTGTGTTCCAAACAATGGAGCATCACACAGAGGAGCCACCGTCTAAATAGCTTTAACCCCAACAACACCAGCATGAAACAGTCATTTGCTTTTATTTTTGTAGCATCAGAAAAGAGTGAGAGTGAAACAGAGGCAGACATAAGGGCCGGGCGAGGCATTTAAAATCTAACCACAGATAACTCCACCCAAACATCCCCTTGTGTGCGTGTGGATATGTGTGCTTGTTTGCGTATATGCACATGCATGTGTGTGTTTGAATGTATAAAGGAGCATCCTTCTGCTTTGGCAGAGGATCACAGAGTGTTAATTCAGTTGTTATCCGTGTTTGAAAATGGAGTTGGCTGCAGTGTTTGTATGAGCTGAGGTTGCCCATGTGTGTATGTGTGTGCGCGGGTGTTTGGCACCAGACTGGAGGGTTGCTGTGGGTCCACGCTGGCGTATTTGGGGCTGGAATGTGATTGGTGGGGACAGCGGGCCAAAGGCCGCCCAGGCTAGCGACTGCCACTTGGTAGAGTGCCCCAACTAAACACAGGCCAAATCTGCAGAGATTCACCACTATTTCTCTCTGCTGTCCCTCACATTTTGGCAGCTCTTGTTCATGTGTTTCATAGAAAGAAAGAAAAGACACAACCTACATATACGCGTCTCCTCTCACACACGGTTTTGCCCCCAACCTCTTGCATATGATTAGATTCTTCGTTGTACAATCAGCCATTATCAGAGGCAGTGTTTTCGCTCTCATCAAGGAGAGGCCTGCCACTTATGTACTATAACGTAAAATGCACTACGACACCAAAGTTAGTTAGAAGCTATTTGATTCTCCTTTTAATTAGATGTTTACTTTTTACCTTGAAGTGCCCCGTAAACCAGCAGCCTGTTATTTGCGTTCGTTATCCAACAAGGGGGCATTGACAGGGCCATCTCGTCACCAGGGAGAAACAGCAAAATCTGTGTGCTATTGAGCTTTGAAGGGAAGTAGGGAAAGGCAGAAAGACAGAAGAGAAACAGAAGGGGAATGCAAACAAAGAGGGACAGCTAGAGAAGGAAAAAAAGGAGAGGGAGAGATGATTAATCCAATCAAGCCTCTTAGTGTTTCATCAATAGGCATTGTTCTAAGATGGCTGCCTCTCCCCAGCTCAGGCTGTGGGCTGCGGCTAGGCTAACACACGAGCTAATCCCAGAATAATACGGAGACGAGGGCAACGCTGAGGACGGGGGCTGTGCCAGCAGATTAGTAATAGCAAAGGATTCACTCACACAAACACACACACACACACACACACACACACACACACACACACACACAGAGTGGGCATGGGATAGAGAGACAGTCACAGATTGAGTGAGGTGCCTATTGGATTGCACGGCTTATAGTTTTATCCCGTGTGAATGTGTGTTGCTGGTTCTGTTGTGGAGTGTGGTAGAGCTGAACTGAGCTGCTGGGGATTCACAGACTATGGCTGTGTGTGAAGCTGGAGAGGTCATGTGTGTATATTTGTCTGTGTTCTTTGGCGCATGTGTGTGTGGGAGAGTTTGATTCGTGAGCCGCTCTTTGTCATTAAAACAAGGGCCCATTGTACAAGTAGTAGTTTACAAATAGGGTGTGTTGTCTCCGACTGTATGAAGGTGTTGAAAAAGGACGCATGTTTAAGACATGTTGCCATTTAAGTGCTATTTTCAAACCGTTAACTTGCTCAGGAACGTCACAGCTTGTGTTTATTTAACACATATTAAGAGCACAACATTCCCTCTGCCTCATTATCCCTATCCCCTTCCCTCATTTCCCTTTTTATTCCGCTTCCCGTGTTATCTAGCTCCCTCTGTCCCCCTGTCGATCTCCCTCCCTGCCCCCCCTCCTCCCTGCAGCATTTTCTGAGATGACAGGAGGTGTTTTTCCTTTGTTGGGGAGCTGCTCGCACATTCTCTCTGTTGACAGGTAAAAGACATTAAAGATACTAAAAGACTGAGCATGATGGAATCCTCCAGGGAGTAAGGAGGAGGGGGGAGGAGAGGCAGAGGGAAGGGAGGACTGATAGCAAAGTGGGAGAGTGGGGGGGAGCAAAGGGAAGCTGAAAGATAGAGCGCTGAAGCCCGGCTAAAGGTAAAGTATTTAGTGAGCGAAAAGGAAGGATTGAGTCACAGAGGGGAGGAGAAGGAGGCAGGGGTGAGGAGGAGACGGGGAGGAGGGTTTGACAGTCTGTGACCTCGGGTAAGTCTCTTCGACTGTGTGCTGATGCGTGAAACCTGAGCACACGCAGTATTAGCACGCCTCACTTACTGAACACAGCAGAGGCCTGACACGGAGCAAGGCAGCCTCCTTATACACACACACACACACACACACACACACACACAGCTTTCCAACATACATACATTGCAGGCACACATGTTGGCACACCTAATGATGCACTTACCCGCCGTTACAATACTCACACACATACACACACACACATACACAAAGCTGCAGCCTTGTTGTCGGATAGTGTGTTAAATCCAGAAGCACATTGGTGAGTGGAGAAGGTCAGCACGGGCCCTCCAACAGGCCCCAAGGTGCTGGTGCTCCGCTGCCCCTTCAGCTGCTCTCGGCTGCCTGTGTGCATGTACAACTTGTGTGTTTGCCTGGCATCCAGCCAGGCCAGCCCGTGTTTGTGGCCTCGTACAGTTGTGTGATTCACAACACGCCTAAGGCAGGTCGAACCATAATCCAGCTCTCTCTCTCTCTCTCTCACTGTTTGTCTCTTTCTCTCTCTCTCGCTTTCCTCTCCTCCTCCCTGTGTGTGAGTTAATGGGTTAACCATCTCTGTCCAATAAGCAGGGATAATTGAGACAAACAAGCCAATGAGGAAATGTCACAGGAGAGCACAAGTCAAGCGAAAAACACACCGCCAGAAGCTCTTTGTGTGTGCTTGCAGTGTGTGTGGATGCGTTCTTGTGTGTAAGCACACGCAATTAAATATTAAATCAAGAACATTGGATTGCGAGTGCTATTCTTATTTGTGTCCATAAACATGTGCATGTGTATAATTGTGTGTGTGTGTGTGTGTGTGTGTGTGTGATCCCACCCTGTCAGCCTGTTGTCAGCTTCTTTGTGGCATGTTTCTGTAAAGCAGGATTCTCCTGCTGCGTCTGCTCTCCAGGTTCCCTCAGCTGCGTTTGCATACCATACACCTGCCCCAGGGCGATTTCACAGACACACACCCACATACACCCCGTACACACACAAACACACACGCACACACTACACGGAAGAACGCGCAGCACACATGTGCACACATATTTGTTAATCAAATGAGCTGGGCTTTTAAAGATTCCCTCCCGCCTTCTTCTTTGGTTCACTACTTCATCTGTGGTTCTCTGCTCTTCTGTCTAATAACAACGGGACTCACTGAGAGGCAGCAGATCTGATGTGTTTGATATGGAGACAGATGAAGGGTTGGAGGATGCAGGTAAGAGAGCTGAGTGACTATAAAAAGCCTCATCAGAGCAGAGACGTGTGGCGCGATGCATTCCCTCGGCTGAGAACAGGGACGCTTCTGTTGTCTGTGCTAGAAAGCAGGTGTGCCACAAGGCATTGTGGGAGGGATATTATATGACGGCACATCAGGTTGTCAGCTCTGGCCAGCTCCCCCCACCTGCCTCCCTCGAGTGCGTGTCCGTCTGTGTGTGTGGGTGAGTGTCGGCCACAATAAGGGATAGCGGCCATTTAAAAGGGAAATCCACTTTTAAATCAGGAGTGACTGTATTCTGGTGAACATGAGGAGTGCAGGCTTGATTTGTGAATATTAAAATGTGACTCTCAAAACTAAAAAAGCAAGAGGCCCCTGAAGATGTCATCAAATGAAATTCTGGAGAATGTTCATAGGGCTCTCCACACTGCACAAATCATCCATTTTAATGAGTAACTTAATCTAGAATCGGGTGTAAGTGTTAAAAATTTTTTCCCTCAAAGTAAGAGCGAAGAATTTGCCAATGGAGTGAGGTCATTTAGTTTGTTTCCAATTCAAATCACTTCAGTTCTTCAGTGAAGTATCTTTTCCAGTCAGTTCTTTAGAAAACGGCAGGACTGCTGCGGACTAAGCAGTCCGTTTTGCTCAGGTAGAGCATGGCAGCAGAAATCATTTAATAACTGTCATAACAGCAACAAGGAAGTCACCACAGCTAGATAAAAAAAAAATTGACAGGATTATGTATATACAATGGCTATGCTAATGCAAAAGCTTCTCTGGCTTCTAAATGAAATGTAAGTCATGCTTGATTAAGCCCTGTGTGCACAGGTTCTTTGCTAATATCTGAATCAGTACAGTAACACATTCATCTGGCATCGGTAGCTGTGTAGCTAGCGTTGGTGTTAATGCCAATTTTGTTCTTCAGAGCAGAAATCAATCCAGATGTGCTGTGTGTAACAGTCAGTCAGTGCTGCCTTTGGCTCAGGGAGCTCGCACAGTATTATCCTACACTTTGACAAGAATTTCTCCAGACCTCTGTTGTCCTCGCTGGAAGTGTTAGGTTACTCATGGAGCGATCTGCTTTATTTTGCCAAAGTAAATTGTCAAAATAGACTCTCTCGTGTAGTGTTGCCAGCAGGGTCTCCAGCACATGAATCTGTTAACTTGAGACTCAAGTGTTTATCTTCACTGTCTTTTATAAACGGAGTTAGGCAGGATTAGCAACACCAAAGCCTCATCAGTGGTTGGACGGTGGCCTGAGATTACAAAACATCCCGTCTTCCTTTTCAACTTCAGTTCCTCTTTTTTCTTTTTGTCTTTCTTGGTTTGTGGTTTCCTTGTCATGTCAGGTTATTTGTCTGTTTATCTGCCAGCAGTGCATGATCACAGCGAGGACATGAATCTTTTTAAGGCATTTAAAAAAATGTTGTTTGATGCTCTTTCTCTGTTAAAAAATTATACTTTTTCTCTAGTGTTTGTCAACTGTCTGTTGTTTGACAGTTCGTGTTTGATTTCAAGGTTGAGTCGGTTGAAGGAAAAGAGACAGACACATTTTGCATGTGCATGTACACACCTTCGCTGTCACCCCAAGGTGTGACTGCACCGGGCAGCAGAGTATGTGTGACAGGTGTGTGACATTCTTTAGATGAGTGGGTGCCACAGTGGGTTAGCTTCTTGTAGCAGACACAGAGGTGTGTGAATGAGCTGTAACCATATTAGGTGGCGTGATGATGAGTATGTTTTGAGAGCAGGTGGTTTGCATCCATTGACTGGGCGAACAGTTAGTTTGAGGTTCCGAAAGAATTTCACCTTTTTGAGGGTGATGACTTCAAAACTCACCCAGCAGTCAGTTTGCTGTTGCTGCTGTTTCTCCCTGTCCTCACCAGACCAGAAACATGTGAGCTCTAATGGTAAATGATGTCAGTCATTCCTCTACTTCAGAGTTAAAGAACACCTAACAATGACCTCAAAAATGTATTTTCAAAAGTGCAGATGGGTGAAATAAGAAGAAAAACAACATATTTTGGGCCACCACAAGCCTCCAAAACAGCTTCACTGCTGCTGAGAGCACTGTCTAACACATTTCTCCAAAATCACCTATAGCTATTCAATTGGATTAAGCTCTAATAAATGCAAGGGCCATAGCACATGGTTCACATGATTTTTATTATCACCAAACAATTCAGTGACACCTGTGACACCTGGATCCCTGCATAGAAGCACTTGTTATGTTTCTCCACTCTTTTATTCAGGATGTTTCCTTCATTTGGTACCCGTCTGTTTGTGTAGCATGTCAGCACAAAATCATTCAAGTTGAATGAATCTGCAAACGTCTGAATGTCTGAAAGAGATAATAATTGTCTGCTAAATATTACGCATGTATACGCACTTCTTTGTGGTTTTTCTCTTTTCCATGTCAACCGACCTCCTCTTCCTCATGGCTATTGCACACTTCACCTCTGATCCTGACCCCTCACTTCACAGGTAAGTGCTTAAACTCATGCACATACATACACATACACACACACACACACACACACATTGTTCAGTGACTGTATCTGTGAATCTGAGGGCGTTGTGTGATGCCGTTGAAGTTCTTAGCGAGGCCACGCTCCTGGATAATGTTGCTAAGAAACAGGAGTGTGCGAAAGTGCTCAACTGACCTTGGTTGCTGTCCTGTTGACACAGAGGTGAGGAGCTGTGATTACGCTGTTAACACGCTGAATACCACTTAGATACAAAGCATTGTGTGTTTTTCTCTTGGTGGTAAGAATGCAATATCTTTCAGAATGTAGCATCTTTATATCAGAGCTTTTTGTACAGCACACTACAAGCAGCATGTGTGTGCGTGCATACATTTGCCTGCGTGCGTGTGCGGTGCTCAGCTGGCCAGGCGCAAGTTGTGTAATTGCAGGGTTATTGCTGCTGAGCCTGATGGGTAATGACACATTTGCAAATTAATTCTCAGTGCTAGGCTGTGATTAGCATACGGAGAGAGGCATCTCACACACAAAGGCTGATACACACACAGATGCAAACACACGTGCTCACACACTTCACAGGCTTCTAATCACCAGTGAGAGGTCAGGTTAAATGGGTGTGTGTAATGGTGGAGCGTGTGCAGGTCTCTGCAAATAGGGGTGAGTGAAGGGTGACGAGATATCATTTCTCGTCTGATTTGATATGAGACGACGTGCTTAAGTCCAGCTCTTTTTTTTTTAATATCAAATCTCTCAAACTCTCAACTGTTACACACTCTTCCTTTCCTTTCCTGCTTGCTGTGAGGCCTCAGGCCATGCAAGGTGGACGGTCTCTTTGTATGTACACGAAGGGCTGGGTGATGATTTTTGTCATCAATCATTGAGTCTGGAACATAATTACATGCTGAAGTTTCTGTGTTGGTATCATGTAATGCATCATCGTAGAACGCAATTCATCATTTTGATTATTTGTGTGATTTTGCATATATTTGCCATATTATAACATATACATGTCCATCCATCCATCTATGAGCTTTACCTGCTTATCCTTGAGGGTTGCAGGGGGGCTGGAGCCAATCCCAGCTGAGGCGGGGTATACCCTGGACAGGTTGCCAGTCAATCACAGCATATATATATATAATATATATATATTAATTCTGGCTGGTCACAAGATGTGGAATATTTTCTGATGAATCTAAGGTTCTGACATAGTGGCCTTATCTCTGTTTCAAATTAATACTAAATGCTTTTTCATCTGCTACTCAATTAAATAATGTTTATTTAGTGTTATTTAGATAGTGTTAACACCCAGTTCCCATTTAAAGAGTGAATTGTTTAAAGTATACATAAAAAAATACTCACATTTGGATTTTTGTTTTGGGGATTGCACATCCAAGACACCCCATTTCTCTCTGAGAATCCCTCACCTGCTCTAAAGAACTGACCTGTTTTTTGCAATCATTTCAGAGTTTACAGTGTGTGTGTGTGTTGTGTGTGTGTGTGTGTGTGTGTGTGTGTGTTTGTGTGTGTATCAGTGTGTTTCTGTGAGTCGGTGTGCACCTCCAGAGGCTGTGTGTGGTAGGAAAAGATTATAGTAATGCCTTATCTTTGCTTTCCCTTCTGTGGAAGAAGACAGACCATCTTTCAACCCCTTCCAATACACACACACACACACACACACACACACACACACACACACACACACACACACACAATGATTGAGAGAGTGATTATTTTTTTGCAGGAGGTGGGGTGGGTGGGTTAGGGAAGAGTGGGTTGACACATGAAGTGGGCATGGCAAGTTTGTGTGTGTGTGTGAGAGGGAGAGCAATCATTCTCTCTCTCTGTCTCTCTCTCTGTCTCTCTCTCGCTCTCTGTCTCTATCTCTCTCTGTCTCTCTCTCGCTCTCTGTCTCTGTCTCTGTCTCTCTCTCTGTCTCTGTCTCTCTCTCTCTCTCTCTCTCCTTCTTCATCCCTATCTTTGTCAGCTGACTGCTGTGCCCTCCCCCCATCCCATTTTCATCCTTTTCCTTTTTTCTAACACCCCCTTTTCACTTGTTTTGTTCTTCCCCTCTTCCCCTTCCCTTCTCATCTCCCTCTCCCTGTTACTTTTTGATCACAGTGTTTTCAGTCACACACTCTGCTTTAGTCCCCAGGGAGCTTTTATTGCCTTTCAGAGTGTGTGTGTGTATGTATGTATGTGTGTGTGTGTGTGTGTGTGTGTGTGTGTGTGTGTGTGTGTGTGTGTGTGTGTGTGTGTGTGTGTGCACGCGCATGCCTTCTTCTGCAGTGCACTTGTCAAATGTGACTCATTACACTACCTTAAATAACAGAGGATGATAGCTATTCTCCAGCATTGCCTGTCCATTTAATGAGCAGCAAAAATAAAAAATAAAAAAACAGATGAGTCTTTTCCATTACCTGTCAATGTCCCCCTCCATCGCTGAACGGTGTAACGCTCATGGTTTTATTTTAAGGCAGTAACCCGTGACATTTTCTTCTAAATAATGTCTGTCTCACCCACTGATAGAAAACAATGCAGATTTAATCTCTGTTTGCTCTGTAAACTCATGGTGTTTCATATGTCTCTGTTAGGCAAAACCTTCTGCTGTACAGAAATTGATGTGTTTTGCGTGCCCAACAGCAGTGTGCGTGTGAAAAAGCAGATAAATAACTCAGGTGCTTTAAGACCTTCACCTTCAAAATAAAAAAAACACAACAGTATAGTTTGCAGGATGAATTTTAATAGTTAATGAAGTGCAAAAGCAACACAGTAATAGTAGAGTAAAGAATTTATACCAAAGATGCAACCTAAAAAAACAAAAAAACTGAATTTAAGCATCTGGGATAACCTGCTCCTTTGAACAAGTATTACACATGCTCTTTTGATTGTTGTGCCTTCTTCAGAACATTTACATAAATGTAGTTGACACCTTTTTATTGAATTTTTGAAAGAAAAAAAACGTGTTGAAAATTAGCCTGTAGTATGTGGAAAACAAATGGATCTTCTCGCCCTTTTGCTCCTGATCTTCATCTTGTCCACCTTACGGAAATTGGATGCTGTATTTTTAGTTCTCTGTCTGTCTCTGTCTGTCAGTGTGTCATCAGACTTGATGTGGCGGTGTGGTGTCGCACCTCAGGGGGACACGTCACCTCTCAACCTGTCTCACAAGGTGCAAGACACTTCAACACCTACCTCACACACACCTGCACAAAACAGCACAAAACAGCACAGAAGCACGCACATGCCTTCCAGCAATGATAATGTGTATTGTTTACACACATTCAGCACTGTGCGTACTGTGATACAGCATGAAGGGTGTGTAAATGTGAACATGTTGCACAAACTCACTTATCCGTCCTTATGTTATAGCATACACACCTACATACTGTGACACGGTGTACTTGTCTTAATTAAACATTTGCTGATATCCTGTCTTTGTATAAATAAAAAGGGCTTTGTTCCCAGAATAACTCCCCCTCCCCCTCGCCTCTGCCTCCCTCTATATCTCAGTCTATGGACTCCCCTCCTGTCCTACACTTGCTCTCTCCTTCTGTCTGTCTCTCCTTCTTCCTTCAATCATCAGTCCCTATTAGCGATTATTTGCCCTATTTGCCTGTGAACATGCCTTTTCGCGCTCCCACTCATTCTCACTGTGCTTGTTGTCCTTGTGGATGCGAGTTTTTTTTTCCTGTCCTCTGAGTCTTCCTGAAAGCGTAGGACCCCTCGGTCTGCCTCTGTTACCCTTCCTCACTAAACTCCTGCCAGCCCCCCTCTCTTTCTCCCCCACTGTGAGTTTCATAGAATGGGTTTGAGAGCAAGTCAGCCCCCAGGGCAAACTGTCTTGCTAGACTGTTTCCCCATCATTTCTTTCTTTCTTTCTTTCTTTCTTTCTTTCTTTCTTTCTTTCTTTCTTTCTTTCTCTCTTGCTCCCTCTCCCCTGCTGTTTTTCCTTTTTTGTTTTTGGTTGGGCATGGCTGCTTCCCAGCAGATAGTTAACTCCTCACCCATACTGCCACCATCTCAGTCAGGTTTGTGTGCAGTGCAGGCGGCGGCATAACACAGGGTGTTTGTGTTTGTGTGTTTATTCGTGTGTGTGTGTGTGTGTGATGGAGAGAGAACGAAGGGGGGAAAGTCTGCTGTCAGCGCAGCATGGTGAGCAGTCTGTGCGCTAGGCTTCACAAGCCAAGTTTCCTAGACGGACACACAAACGCACCCACACACTCGCAGACAGAGACGAGGACTCTTATTTTCAGAGAAGAGAATGGAGGCGGGGGATCTTTTATATTTTCCTCTTCCAAACACATAGCTGTTCTATTGTGAGCTGCCCTTGAAGACCCACAGCACTCTCGCTGCACTCTCCATTGGTTGATGCTTTCCTACTGTCTGATATGGTGTGAACAGATGCTCCCTTGATAGTCGTTGGCCTCTCGCTGTCACTGGGGCTGTCCAATCAGCTGTCACCCTGACTCCAAATTGAACTGTGACCACTCTCCTCCTCGGTTGAAGCATCAGCACTGGCTGGTATTTCCCCCTCATCTGTACCCTCGCCTCTTCTATCTCTTTTCCCTCTAACACCACCACCCCCCTCACACACACACACATACACACACACACACACACCCTCTCTCGCTATCTGGCTGTGTTGTTGCCTGGAGGGAGTTCATTCTGCCCTCCTCCTCTCCTCCTCTCCTCCACCTCCTTCTCTCCCTATCAGCCGTGAAAGAGAGGGAGAAAAAAGGGAGGGTGAGAAAATGAGAGAGCGAGAAAGAGAGAGAGAGAGAGGCAGCAGTAGCGGAGGAAGCAGAGCCGTCTCTCCTCTGATCATCTTTCTTGGATAGAGGGATAAAAGACAGTCCCAGGAATCGTCGTTGCTCTCGCCTGCAGGATTTACCCAGCCTGTATTTTATCCTCCCTCCTGCCTCTTCTCACCTCTTCTTGGCACTGGACCGCTAGCTTTTACATCTTTCTCCGGCTGTCCCGACTCCCTGGGTGTGTGTGTGTTTGTGTGTGTGTGCATGTAAGAAAGAGCTGGAGAAAGCGTGTTTCCCGCTGCTGCTTGGAAACGGACAGCGAGTGTGTGACCCTTTGCCCAGGGGATCAGGGGCAAGAGCGAGGGGGTCGAGAGCGGGGGCGTGCTCGGGGGTTGACCCTTGCACCGCTCTGTCTGTGTGTGTTTGTGTGACTGACTGTGTGTTTGTGTATGTGTGTGTGTGCATGTGTGTGTCCTAGCTGGCTGGGCGGTCCCAGCCTCACGCTTGGTTAGCAAGCACCAGAGAGCGGGGATGACAGGCTGAGTCCCAGCCCAGCCTCCCCACACACAGAGCCTCGTTTCTGGGTGGCTGCGAGGGCACAGCCCCTCTCTCGCTCAGTCATCCAGGACAGGACGGCTGCCTGCGCGTTTGAAACAAGTTGCTCCCTCTTCATGACACTTAAACAGTAACCATGTTTGGACTAAAAGCTCCACTTTACTACTTGCCAGGTAAGCTTATAGCATTTGTGTGTGATGTGGAAATGTTCATGTTTGTGTGTCTTTATGCATTTTGTATATGCACAGTGGTATAGGCAGTGTGGTCATGTGTGTGTGTCCTGTGTGTGTTTGTGTGCTCTGAAAAAGTGCACAGGAGGTTTGAGGTTAGCTCTGGAGTGCATCTAAGGAGACGCTTGTCTTTGTGCTGCTGGTGCTGAGGTTGGAACCTGAGATCCAAGGCTGGTAATGCTCTGTGACAGCAGCTCTCACTCTGTTTCGCTAAGCTTTTAGCCCTTTATCAGCATGAAAGTCAGCAGGTAAACAGGACACTAAGTGGCAGCGGGTGTTTTATTCAACACGACGAGTAGAGGAGAGAAGCAAATGTATGGTTTTGATTATGTGATCTGTCTATCCGTATCTCTCTATGTGTGTATCTGTGTGTCTTTGTGTCTGTGCCGGTGACTGTTCACGCATGCGTGCACGCACACACACACACACACCCACACACACACACACACACAAAACCAAAAACATGCACGTGTGTGTGTGTGTGTGTGTGTGTGTGTGTGTGTGTGTGTGTGTGTGTGTGTGTGTGAAAAAGAGCGAGTACAAGGGCAGCGTGAGGTTACCGCCGGTCGTCGCTTAAGTGCGTCTCACGGCTCACTGGGCACTGATTGTGGAGAGGACAGCCAAGAGAGGGCAGGGAGAGAGAGAGAGAGAATGACAGGCAGAGGTAGAAAGGGAGAATGAAAGAGAAGGGAACTTAAGAAAGGCAATATTTTTCTCTCTGTGCCTCGTTATTGGCCTCATTTTACCATGTTTCTTTTGTTTTTGTGTGTGTGTGTGTATTCATGTGGAATTTTGCCCATAAATGTATTAATGTTTCCCCTGCTCCTTGGTTGTTTAACATGCACACTGTACACTTAGTGTAAAGTAGACAAAAATATATGCACTGTGCTGTGTACAATATATGCAGTGCCGGATGTTTCACTCTTCTGTCAACATTGATCTCAAAGACACATATTGCTGTTTAAATAGTTTGTTTTAATTTTGTAATCTGTACAAAGGTGCTCGTCCTGGTCAATGTGTGCTTTCATCTATGTGTGACTGTTGTCTCCCTTCAACAGGAGTGGGTTCACTTCATTGACACTTAGCAGAGATAAATTATTTATGTGTTTTAGTCAGCAGGTGTAGTGTACAGCTAGACCATAACCAACATAGCTTTCATTTTACCCCTCACGTCACTCTACAACCCCACGGTCCGCTCTAATAGACCTTTCTACCTGCTAGCTGCCCAGCCTACCTGTTTATTAACAGGGATGTTTTACTTTGGCACATTTTTGTCTTACAATACCACCAAACTCAAACATTACCTGTCCTCCGGCAGCATTGTTTAATATTATTTATGCATATTTATATTTATATATATTTCGCTTTTCCCCTACTGTTTTTTTCTTCTTTTTTCTTCACACATTTTTTTTAGTTTAACTAACCCTAAATCTTTAACCTTTATATTCTAAATTTGGTTTCTCTCATAGTTGTGTTAAAGATGTGAGCCCACAACACAGGCATTCAGTATGTTGCACTTCTGGAATTTAATTTAGATATTTCTTAGAATTATAATTTTACTACCTACTGGAGCTGAAGTTGGCCAAATGAACTAATAAGCCATGTATATACCATTTTTCTACATGCTTTCACTCTGCGTTATGCTTGTTGCTATGTTTCATGCACATTGTTACAGTGCAGGTATCCTAGAAACACCTCAGGATTAGCAGTTGTAGACTGGTAGTAGGTAGTGGCCAGCTTTCAAAGACTGTTTGCATGAATGTCAACATTGTGCTTTTCACTTGCAAGTGATCTAAAAACTACAGCACTTGTCCAATGAAAAGCAGATATTACTTTTCTCTGTTGAATGAATTCTCCTTGCAGTGTCATCACATCTATAGGACTATAAGTATTATGTGTCGGTGAATACACTAAGCAAAGCAAATCTGTGTGTCACCACTCCAGCTTTTGGCTAGTTATCACCACAAACCAAACAAGCATGTTAAAATAAACTAATGTAATTTGCAAACATTTGTAGCGTTTTTTTACTCTAGACAGGCAGTTTGTAACAGCTTTTTATCTGCTGCACTCCACTATTTATTTTGTTCTGTACTTTCTCTTCAGCATGTCTACAGTCTTCAGCATGTCTTCTGTGTCTTGCAAACCTACCTCTCTTGTTCAGAAGAAGGGTTTTGAAATGGAGATCTGCCTGTAAAGGCCACAGAGCACCTGCTGTGTGAGAAATAAAGACAGAAAAAAAACCGCAGAGGTGTGTGTGTGTGTGAGGGAGGAATGACTCAGTGTACTACTTTTTCTACATGTGTCAGAGCCTCTGACCAAAGCAATTCAAGAAACAACAAGAACATGAAGAGAGAGGAAGTGATGCACAAAGGAAATTAGAGAGGAAATAGGAAGGATAAGAAGAGACTAAATCAGGAGGGAGCTAAGAAAGAAAGAGGGATTCAGTTGCTGGCTTTCACCTCCTCCATCTCCTCATCTTCCCCCTCTGTCTCTTCAGGGCTTTCTCTGTGTGACTCCCCTCTACCGCCCAGCCATCTCCTTCATCTCCCTCTTCATCCTTCTTCTTGTCCTCTTCCCTCATTTGCCTCATGGTACCTATGACCCTTTCCTCTCTCCCTATTACTATATGTGTATGTGTGTGTGTTGCTCCTTGTGACCCCTAAACCTCCCACACCAACCTAGCCCACAGCAGGATGCACAGATTGAAGATGCAGAGAGAGGGTCTTGGTTGTGACAGTGGCCAAAGCTGGTGAGGTTGTGTGTGTGTGTGTGTGTGTGTGTGTGTGTGTGTGTGTGTGTGTGTGTGTTCCCAGCACTGTGGGTTGCTTCTTCTCTTCCCCCCTCTCTCATTCAGCCACTGAATGAGCCCCTGCCTGCCTTCCCGTCTTAACTGCTGTTGCCTTGGAGACCATGTCAGACACATGCTAGTTCTCCATGATTATTTGACAACAAAAAAAGGTTGGGTTAAATAAAGAGGAATGGGTTGCGTGTGTGTGTGTGATGGTAAGAGAGCAGAGAAAGTGAAGAAAGAAACGGGTAAAGAGAGACAGCAAGGAACGTAGAGATAACGGTACAGAGAAGAAGCACTTGAACTTGGGTTGCATTTACATCAGAGCCGAGGCGAAGCAGAACCAGAGAGCAACCACTTCAAAATGGAGGATGGCTCATGGTCACTCTTTTTCCATATGCTGTACTTTTACACTTTCTGTTTTTATTCCTCTTGCTATCTGTCCCTCTCCGCTTTCTATACCGGTCTGTATCCTTCCTCACTCCATTCAGCCTCCTCCATACCTCCCTCCATTATTCTCCAAAGTGATTTCACAGAGATAAAACCTTGTTTAAACCTCTTATGTACTGTGTGTGTGTGTGTGTGTGTGTGTGTGTGTGTGTGTGTGTGTGTGTGTGTGTGTGTGTTTTTGTATGTGATGCCTCTGTGCATATGTCTGCGTATCTTTCTGGTGTGTGTGTGTGTGTGTGTGTGTGTGTGTGTGTGTGTGTGGGCTTGTATCTTGTATGCATGCCTGTGTGTGTTGAAGTTGACTGCCGTACTCAGATCTACGAGATGCTGTTGTTGTTTTCCCCCAAACTGTCTGGGCTTATAGCCTGAGGGTGAAATAGTGAGAAAGAGGAGAGAAAGTGGGATGGACAGACAAGAGAGGCAGAGAGTGAAACTGGCGAAAAAGAAAACTTGAAGTGATGCCGAAACCGTAAACCGCAGATGCAAGCAGGAGAAAGAGGAAGTGAGGTTAAAGAGCAAGAAGGCTGGTGTTTTTTTTTTGTGACAGGCCACAGACTGACAAGGTTTTGGTGTTGGGAGCTTATCCTGCCAAACTCGGTTCAGAGAAGACTTGAAATAAATAGGTAACCAAATGTCTTAACTGAGAGGAGGAGAACAACAACAATCCAGGACTAAACCAGGCTGATTGTGGTCTTCTTTCTTCCCATATCCCTGGCTCTCTCTGCAAATCAATTCCTAGAGCACACACTAGAACACAGCGTCATCGACAAAAAGCCGTTATCCTCACACACACATACCAGGGTAATCAATATGTGTGTGAGCCATGCTGGGTGTTGAGCCCTGGATCAGAGTATGTACTAATCACTGATGATTACTGAGCACTTGTTTAGGACCAGAGAAGAGTGGTGTGTGTTGAGAGCATTTTTTCATAAATGTGCATATTGTGCATCTGCTTGTGTGTGTGTGTGTTCAGAACCATCATCACACACTGGTAACCTCAGCCAGGGGAGAGCACTCATTGATAAAAACCAGCAGAGGAGTCCATACTGTGTCAGAGGATTATCTGTGCAGTAGTGCAATCATTATATCCAATTAACTACAATATCTTTCCTTCGCCTTCCTTCTCTCCACTCATAGCTCAAGCCATCTCCTCCGATCAATCCCTACAAATCTCCCCCGCTGCATCTTCTCTCTTTATGCTAGCATCTACTCAAGTGTCACTCGTCTCTCTCTCTCTCCATCTTTCTCCTCCTCCCTCTGTGCTTTTATCCCCGAGTTCACTCTATCATTGTATCCATTTATCTATTTTACACCCCCTCTGCACCTCGGCCCTTCCATCCCTCCATCCCTCCCACTCCATGTGCTCTGACAGCTCTGTCATTAGATGGCAGTAGCAGCAGTAAAGCAGTCACAATGATGGACTACGAGCTCCCTCACCCCTTTCTCTCTCCCCTGCTCTCTCTCCCTCGCTCTGCCCTTTCTATAAAAGCTCTGACCCGTTCTCGGTGTGGCATCTGTTCCACGCCAGTCCTCAGGTGGCACTGCCCCGGTCATGGCCGTAAAGGTCGGCGGTGGCGCGTCTCACCGGCTGCCCCGTTAGCCTCCTCGTAAACCCAGGGCTGTTAAACCCTGACCCTGCGCACCTGTGGCTTCGGCTCCTCTCTGGATACAAGCCACCACCAGCAACAGTGACGGGGGAGTTCCAGAAATACACACACACACATATTTGCATGTCTATACTTGTGAGAACCATTATTGACTACATCCTAAATGCACAAGCAAACCATTCAAACTTCATCACTTAAAGGAATAGTTCAGCCCCCCCCCCCCACCACCACCACCAAGCCTTTATGCTAAGCTAAGCTAAACATGTCCTGACTCAAGCTCTATACTATAGTTCATACCACTCTGTCTGTACGCTAAATATGAAGCTGGAGCCAGCAGGAATCTTTTTCAGCTTATTATCTCCGTCTCAGGACGTTTGGTTTTCCTGCATTGGAATTCAGGAACACAGGAAGAAAAGGACAACGCACACAATGACACACTATTGCAACAGACATTCACTGAGCTAACAGGTGTGTGGGGGGTAATGGGGGCTTTGCTGGTATAGCATACAGCTATGATTTATGGACTGCAGTCACTTCTCTCTCTCCCTTTCTGTTCCCTCTGGTAGTCTTGTCAGTTTGGCACCAGGGAGACGCAGTGCTGTTTGTGTAGTGCATTGTGTTGTATGTGGGTTTGTTTGTTCTGCTCCTCTGTGGCTGTGGACAAGGCACGCACATACAGAGGTAGCAGTGGTAAACGGTTTCTTCATAGCTGTGTGTGTGCTCAGGGATATCAGTTGGCAGGTCTTGTGTGTCACACTCAGAGTGCTTGTCAAACACTCGGATGTCATGACGGACACTCACCTCTGCTCTTTTGCGTTAAGTCGCTGTGAACTTACATGAACCCTATTTGGAATTTGAGAGCGACAAGCATGTGGGCTCACTTGTATTTGGTTTGTGTGTGTGTTTGTGCATGTGTGCGTATGTTGTCACCTCTCTCCTGAAACGTTATTCCAGCAGCAGAAATAGTCGAGCTCTAATTGCCTTCATCTTCCTTTGCCTCCACTAATCAAATTAGACTACAGAGAATTCTAATTAAACTCTGCCTGCCTCTGATGGTGCTGGGTTCACACACACACACACACTCAGGGATTCACGTCACTACACCTTGGCACATGTGCACGTAGTCAGTATTATTTTTCATGGATGTGCACTCAGATGAGTAGCGGTTTAACATTAGAGAGCAGAGTGGTGACTGGTTTATAAGCTCCCCACCAGCTGACCACCACAATGACTAAATGGATGGAGGTAATGCTGCACTCTTTGAGGTGGTTTGCGTCATTGATTTGTTCTGATATAGTAATGCAATGATGAGGATGCTCGGAGGAAGCAATGATTTGTGTAAACTGAGTCATTGTTCTTGTGTCCTTGAGAGAAAGAGAAAGAGAATTGAATGTAAAGACGTATAGAAAGGCATGTACGAAGAGAGGGAGAATGTGAGGCAGGTGGTTTATATGATCTGTTTAAGGTAAGAACCTTTCATTGATTTTGGTCTGCGTCATGGACATAACTCCTTGCAGAGAGACTTAGCAGGACTGTTGACACAGCATGCATCATGACACCACGTTGGACACGACCCTGACTTCTGAAGGTTGTGCTCATTGTGATGTGCGTTGGCTGACCAGAACATTGATCCAGACAGGCTGGGGCCATCGTCCTATCCACGTCCACATTTTTGTATTATATATGTTGAAATGTTAACGCTATGGCCAAGTTTGTGGAGTTACACAAAGGAAGACTTTTTTTTCTTTTTGTGGCATAAACTAATGGTCTTATAGTTACAGGAAGAAACCACATGGAATCTGCATTTGTAAAGTTTATAAAACCATAAAAGCAGACGTGTGTTACAGAAAGGTGTTTTAATGTTCATGTCTTCACAGTCAGACACATGCATAGACAGACAGACAGACAGACAGACAGATGAGAGGATAGGCAGTATCAGTTGCCAGTTGACTCTTTTCTGCAGGGCAGCAGAGATTCAGTTACATTTTGTCCACTTCCTTCCTGGCAGAACACCTGCTGGTTACACCAGCAGGCTTCAGTGTTCAGGTCCTCACACTTGACAGTTTTAATAAACATGGACACCTTTACTTACATACACACACTCACAGACACACACACACTCACAGACACACACACACTTGAAAACTGGCAAATGCCATTGATCTCAAATGTTCCCTGCCCTTTTAACAGCTCTATAAATGCATAGCGGGTAGAGAAACAAGCACAAAAAGGGAGATAGATGAGGTTAGAGGGAGAAGCAGGGTAATCCTCCCTCACTTCCCGGGGTAATTAGGAGTGTGTGAGGCTAAGATTTATGAGGAAGAGGAGTGGAAAACAGAGAACTGTACCACCCAGAGAGAGGGTAATAGGGATTTGGAAACAGCACTTTTTCTACTCTGGAACTGTATGTTGGTGTGTATTTTTGTGTATATTTTTTGTGGTGGGTAGGGGGCGGCCTTTTAAGCTGACAGCTTTCCAATCAGAGGTCGATGGGATTTTGGAGCTTAGCCATCAAAGCAACCCCTTCACTTAAGACAAGACATGAAGGAAGTGCAATTTGCCTCTTTTCAGAGTGCTGCAGTGTTTATAGACGAGGCTGTAAATACCTGTGTCCTCGGGGGGCTTCTCTCTACTCAGTGTGTGAGTGTTTGGAGGGGTTGAGGATGAGTGGCCGATGACCTCAGAGTGTCAGCAGGAGATGCATTTGGTCGGAGAGGGTTAGCAGGTCCTGGGTTGTCAGTTACCTTCCACACCAGGGATGAATGACCTGGGTCAGAGACTACTCCACATTCAATGGTGTAATGAATGAATAACCTCTGTCTTCTACTTCATTTTTCAGAGGTGTTTGCTTTGCAGGTTGTGTGTGTGTGTGTGTATGCTTGTTTGTGTGCCTCAGTGTGGCTGATTGGTGCCGAGCTGCCAGCCTCTCGGCACACAGGAAATGGAAATGAATCATGGGAGACAGATTAAGAGAATGGCGAGAGCTCATCACATCCTGTTAAAGACTGGAGATGACTCGAGGCAAGGTCTCTCTCTCTCTCTCTCTCGCTCTCTCTCTTTCACTCTCCTTTTTCTTCTTCTCTCTCTCTCTATAATGCTCCCGCCCCTGTCCCCTGTTACTCTCTCCTTCACTGTCTGTCGTTCTCAGACAGTGGTTTTTGCATGGGGCGAGTGATCACTGACTGGGTCCAAAACATCCTATTAAAATTAGTGTCACGCCCTGAATTTGTGTGTGAGTGAGTGTGAGATGGGGGGACAGGGAGAGACTCGATGATGGATGATAGATGATGGCTGTGACCTGAATAGATGGCTCCGGGCCGGTCAGATGACTTCCTCAGGAGGAGGAGTAATGAGGAGAGGGCACAGGATTACCGCTCCATCACTCTGTGTTTATGGAAGCCTTACAGCAACCACAAAACAAATAGCACAGCGGCTATAGCAGAGTATAAATCTCACACATTGTGTTTGTATTTGTCCATGCGGGTGTACAATATGTGTTCGAGAAACGACGCCTGTCTCCTTTTTTTTTTCAAAACAAAAAGGGGGCAGAGGGTTTGGTGATATATCTCGTCCTCTCTCACATCCACCCCTGCGGGCACTGTGTTTGTGTGTTCATGTGTTTACTTGTGTTTACTTGGCTGCTTGGTGTTAGAGTGTAGCCTCAATAGGGGAGGTTTCACACCCTTAGGGAAAACTGTACAAACTGAAAGGTCAGACAAGGTTACATCAGCGGCTCTAAGTGAGTGGACACACATAAACACACTTCCCCTCACACTATGCGTTGATGCCCTGAGCCCAATAGAAACAAGAGTAACTTGCTAGCCGTAAAACATGCTCTACACCACTGGTCCGGGAGCGGGTTTCCCTATAAATCCCAGAGTAAAACCAGTTGAAGGATGATGCATCGATCTGACACGCAGTCGTCCAACACTCCGGCGCTGATTGATGTGGCCTGGCTCCTGGCTCTGTGAGTGTCTGCTCCGGTCTCTCGGCATCATGTCAAGGGAGGTCTCAGAAAAGAGCTGGACAACTGGGGGATGCTTAGGAGGGTTGAGAACAGCAGATGAAGGTCAGAGGAATGTACAGTGTAAGGTGAGAAAAGGGCTAAAGGGGGAAGATGAAGCGCACAGAAAGATAAGACAAGTGGATGTGAACGGGCTGCCGAAAGTGCTTCACCGCTTTGTGCGAGACAAGAGGGGAGAACTGGCACGAGAGGGATGAGGTTAGGGGTGTGTGTGGGAGAAGAAAGGCTAGGGGTGGATACTGATGAGTGTGGGGGAGGAAAAAAAAGGGGGGGCAGATTTGGGGAGGGCCTTCCAGCTGAATCCTGGTGGGGAGTGGCAGGAGTAAGCTGGCACTGTGGAGGCAGGCATATGGAGGGCAGGTTGGCACTTTGGCTGCCACCGGAGTGTGCACCTGCCGACAGGGGGAGACTCTGCCAAGAGGAAGGGAGGGAGCAGGGAGGTGGGGTGTGTTTTGTGGTATGTGGCAGTGAAGCAGAGTTTTTGGGGCTGCTGGAAAGGGTCTCTGAAGATTTTGGATATTAATGAGGATTCTAAGTGTATCAGACAACTGCGTGCCCTCTTCCAATGGAGACACCCACATGCACGCACACAGGTGGATACATGCAAGCACACACGCTTGCTCATTCCCCAACACCCAAACCTTTAACAGACACAAACACACTCAGACACACTAGTGTTTAACTCACCCTCAGTCTAAAATAAACACTTGCTCCACTCTCACCCTATTTGTGTAAATCTAGCAGTAAGATGCACCGAGTGTGTCTCCTGGTAGAGAACAAATAAACAGCCTTGATAATCAGGATAGCATTTAAACCCTTCCCTACATACACTACAACACACCCTCTAATTGGACTCAACTGTTTTGCTGCTAACTATCTGCTAATTAGATCAGTGAATTCCTCTCACTCCCTCTCTCTCTTTTCCTGTGTCATTATTTGCCACAAATAAAACACTTTCAAGCCTTTTACTGAAAAGTGCAGAGTCTTCCTACGTGTAGTGGGAAGCAAGGAGATGATTTTTGTCATTATAACAGATGTGGGATGGTAATAACTAAACATATGTAACATGCTGGACTGAATATGTGTGCGTGGATTTATACATTACACATACATTTAAGCTTTTATTAATCTGTGTGCTTGTGTGCTTTGGCTGCTCAACACCGACACAGATGCAGGAGCCAAAGGCCAGTGCCCTCGTTAAGCCGCTGTCAGAGAGGGTTTGTAACAGCCCACTGGAGCCCATCTGTATACTACACAGACATACACATGCACACCCAAACAGATCAGTTCCTCTGTGTGTCGGTGCAAACATGCATTATTTCATATTTTGTATGTACGTAACACATTTGGCTATTATCTACGTCAGTGTCTGTTTTGGGTGGTTGTCCACAAGTCTGTGCTGTAGGTGAACAGTGAAGGGCAGTGACTCTGTGCTCTGGTTTTAGCCTTGGCTGTGGATACAAGTCTTTTGGCTGCCATGTTTTCCTCTGATCTGCCTCCCCTCTTTCATCACGAAAACCACAGAGAGCAAGGCAGAGGGAGACGGAGAGGTTTAAAGGCTGGCAGCAACACCATGGCCTTGAGGTGTTATCTGTGCTCCTCACTGTGTTGGAGGGAGAGGGTGGAGGGGGTGAGGAGGGAGACTGGGCCTGTTGGAGTGATTGCAGCGTAGCCCACTTCTCTTTTTTCGTGGAGCAGGATGGTTAGCAGATGGTCTTGTTACCAGCAAAATGAAAATGAACGCAGTAAAAATTTGCTTGTGTTAATTTCTCGTCCCCCAGGTGAGACCTCGAGCACTCGCGTACACAGGCGGGCACACTCGTACATTTACACACACATCGCAGATACAAACGCATGCACGCACACTGACATGCGCTGCCTCGCCCCGCTGGCTTTAAACATACACCATCTGCATGCAGGGAAAGTGTCTTGGAGGAGTGTGAAGCGTGCGCTTGGCTTCAGGAATGTGTTTCTAATGTTCATAGCCATAGCTTATGTTGCTTTGGAATGTAAAGAGTGTTACCAAACGCTTCATCTCATCAGTCATCAGTAACCCAGTTGTCCAAAGACAGTGGGTGTTTCAGGGCAGGCTGACAGAGCTGAAAAGAGGGCTGAATTGGCAATTAGAGGTAAAGGGAAGCAAGGGAATCTGTGCTAACAGGGAGGAGGAGATGGCATGTTCATCCGCAGATGAAGACTAAATCCTTTCATTCTCCCTCCCTCCTTCCCCTGCTTGCTTAGTGGTGAGATGAGAGCTTCTGCTTTGTAACGTCTGCTTCTTCATGTTTGTGTGTTTCAAGGATCCGGAGTAGTCCATAGCTTATCCCTCAGAGTGTGTGTGTTCTGCAGGGATAGAAGCGCCTTAGCCTCCCTTATCGTCTTACTGTAGGGCGCTAGCTTTTGCAGTTTGAACCCTCAGGGAGAAAGGAAGTAATGGAGGGAGGGAGAGTGAGGAAAACATACCTATACCTAGTGTGTATAATCTCTATTTTTATTTGCAGTGACTCGGAGAGACTACGCCGGTTGTTCTTGTCCTTGTATCTCTTTTGTAAAGCACAATAGGCAAATTACATCACTATAGCTTTTTTGTATTGTAGACCTTTTTATCAGCCAAGTTAATTCAGTGTCTCGCAGGTGGGAGGAAGAGAGCGGGCAGATTTTAAAGATGGCTGCATTGTCAGCGAGCTAGATGCTTGTCAGCTAATAGGCCATCAATATTCAATTAAATGAGATGAGGAGTGTATAAGGTTGGAGGCAAAGAGGAAGTAAATGGAATAAAAACTTCTTTGACTGTTTTTTTCCAACTGCCTTTGACCTCCCGAAACTACTGAGAAAGGAAGAAATCCTTAAAGCACTCAAACAACATGCTCAGTGGATGAACCCTGACACTCTCCTTGCCTTGGAGATCTTGGAGCATGATGCTAATGTTGCTACATTCAGAGGTTTGATTCCCACCGGGAGGATGCCCAATTGTGTGGGCACTGCTGGTATTGCATTGCGCTTTGGATAAACCTAAATGGCATATGTTACGCTCATATGTATGTATAACATGCACACTTGCACACACTAGTGCCTCTGTGGTGTTAATACCATGCCACTATACCGCCCACGCAGCCCTTGGATGTGAATGAAATGAGTCATATGTGAGGACGCTCTTCACAAACACAGCACACAGGACACATATGTTACTCCTACATACATTGTGCTCATGATTACAAAACAACCTCCTGCCCTTGTCTCCATGTTAACCCATGTGCACCAGTGGGTGAAAAGGTGAACTATATGCACTCACACACACATAGAGAGATACCACATCCCCTGTTGCTCTTTAACTAGTGTGGTAGGTTGCAGGTCTCGGCAGAGTCCTTGATGTGTACAGAGGAGTGATGATGAGCTTAATGCAGTCTGTCTGTGTCCCGGACGTGACCACCACATTAATATAGCACTAATACAAAGCTCTGTCTGCTGCATGCTAATCACTGCCACACACTCTCTCACGCTGTCTTTCTCTTTCTCTTATAGTCTATTGTTGTGAGACATGTGAGACAGACGGGTGAGACAAGACAGACTTCTAAAGGCTGGTAGGATTTAACCTGTTGGCCGTCATAGCGCCCCACAACAGCAGATGGATGTTTCATGCGTTATCAGAGAGTGCTGTGCATTTTTGTATACCTAAATTAATCATGTTTATATTCTCTTTTCTCTCAACAGCACAGGTTTGCATAGGAAATGCTTTGCTAGATCACAAAATTCAAATTTGTCAACTTGTTGTCCTTCTCTGTCAACAAACACCACCTACACCAGATTCACTGAGAGAAAAAAACACAAAGCAGCCCAAACATTCACTGCATATATATCACACATTGCCTCCAACTTTTTGAGGAGGTGCAGCTCAGCTGCGATGGGAGCCTCTACGGAGATCCAGAACACCTTGAAAAAGCATAATTTGGCCCGAACACTTGTTAAGCCTTGACATTTGGTCCACCTAAACAAAGCCCTCCCACCCCTCACCCCACCACACACAACCACATCGCAGGCTGGTTGAATAAACAAGGCCACTTCAGAGCAACTCGGTGCCCATGCCAACAGGCCTGAGAGGAGGAGAGGGAGGGAGGGACTGCAATACTGGAATGAATCAGGAGGGAGGGGGGGGCGGGTGGAGTGATGTGTAAGCGTGACTGCTATTAATGGCCTAATAATGTATTTGGCTGTTTTGGCAGTTGTGAAAAGGGTGAAGGGGGGCAGAGGGTAGAGGAAAAGGGGTTGACAGCATGTCACGGCTGGTTAAAAGCAAGCTGGGAGAAGAGAGAAAGGCCTTGTTTGTTGGGCTAAATGCTGTAAATAACATCAGAGTGTGCAGCTAAATGGAAATCAATGCAATTACCCTATTAGCATGGGCTTGAACTCACATTGGCGGCTACTGCATCTCTGTCTCCCTCCCTCTCTGCATTTCCTGTACATTTATCACTATGCATGATGGCGTACGTTTGTGGACAGGCAAACCAGAGAAACGGTGCTTTATAACACAGCAATGTGTGTATGTTAGGATTATTCAGTGCGGATCCAATCGAGTGGGCACGCTGGGTTGTCCCTGTTAACTCCACCACAAGCGTAATGATTTTGTTTAGATTTGCATAACCTCCTTAATCACCCCTATTTTAATACCTAACAATTGCGGGGGGAGATTATGCTGTTAAGTGGTAAGTCATAATTAGGTAAATAATTGGTTTGGCTATCATCGTCCCCGTGCCATCTGTTTGAGGGTATGTGTGTGTGTGTGTGTGTGTGTGGGTGGGGGGGAGAGGGGGGGGGGGGGTTGAGGGGGCGGGGATGATGGAAAAGATACCAGGTTGTTGTGGGTTATGTTTTGATTTGAAAAAGTGATACACAAGTCATTAAAAGATTGTCCTCTTACTTTTACACAACACTCCCACTCTTCTTTGTCATTTCAGTGGATCTCTCTAATATATTGTATAAAACTTCATGATAACAAGGGATATCAAAGCTTACTTTCAAAGTCAGTGACACATCGAAGTCCTTGTTTACAATAAGGTATTCTGAGCTGTTTCATCTGTTTAATTGCTTTGTTTGCTGTCAAACTGTTGTATTACAGCATACAGTGACATAGCACCAGTGATTGACGTGCAGCTTGTTAGAATGTGTTTGCACAAATTTACAGGTGCTTATGGGTGTTTGTATATGTAAACAGCTCAGCTCAACTCTCCTCCTCCATCTCACAGGTTTATTTTCTCCTCCATTCTTTGCAGAAGCATACAGTCACATCTGCTACTGACTGACATGCATCCACATGTCTCCATCTGTACTCGTCCCCTCTCTTTCCTCACCCCACTCTGTATCCTCCTCTTGTTTCCTTCCCTCCTCCCTCCCTCCCTCCCCCTCTCTCTCTGCATCCTTTCCCCTCCCTTTATTCTTCTCTTTTCTGCTGTAAGAATGACAGTAAAATAGTCATTTCTGTAACCTCCCATTCTATCTCCTTCTCTCTCTCTTCATCTTGCTTTTTCTCTTTGTCAGAGAGAAAAATAGGTATTCTGGTGCCTATCTCTGCTGATGTATTGAGGGGAACAGGCAGTGGGGCTTCATCTCTACAATGCCAGTGAGGAGGGAACAATTTGATCTAATTAGCAGAAGCTAGAGCAGGACCCTGTATCCAGGTCAAAGTATAGAATTAGAAGTGTAGAAGTGTGTGTGTATGCACACAGTTGTGTGATAACATATCTATTTTGTGCCTGTCTGTGTGCATGCACGTGGGCAAAGTGCGTAGAGGGTTAAGGGTATCTATGTGCTCTGAACATTCACACTGACAGCTAACAATTAGCTGCTGCCAGTGTGGCTAATAGTGGAGTGTACATTGTTAATTATGTCACAGCAGAGAGGTGGGAAGGTGGAATACATTTGAATAATGGGTGGAATGATATAACAGCAGGCTTTTAAATTCCTTGGCCTTTTGTATGTGTAATGAAGGGTGTCTGTGGATGCGTGTGTCCACTCAGACCCAGGGTGTCTAACATTCAAGATAAAACACGCAGGAGCACACACGCTGTTGCACATGTAGAAACACACACATTTACCATCCCCCTCCCACACACACACACACACACACACACACACACGGTAACAGTGAGAGGCGTTAGAGACGGAGGGTATGTCTAAGTAGTGCACTCGTGCCTGGTTTTCCAGATCAATGATGTGTGGCTGGGTGATCGATGTGAGGGCTTAGCGGAGTGGAGAGAGCTAATGGGCAGGTCAGTGGCTCAGACACATCCTGGCTCCCCCTGCCTATTACCACAACGTCTGTTAATAGGCCTCACCACACTCCCCTGTTGCTCACACACACATACACGGACACTTGGATAGTAGGAGGATAGTGAGGAGGGAACACAGCCAGGCATGCTCAATCCACAGACCTACTCCCTTCTCCCTGCTTTAACCCATGTTTCTCTTGTCCCCCAGCACATCTCATTTTTTTCTCCTTGTTCTGTTCTGTGGCCTTTGACCTGTTTTTACATGCACACATTTGGAGCTACACCATATGGTGCTGCATGTGTAAATGAGGGGAGGGGCAGATAAGCAGCATATTTACAGCCATGTAAAGTAAATATGAAAGAGATTACTGTGCAACCCTCAACTAATCTCCTCAAAGTCTCGTCTAGCACACACGGGCCTAAAGACAGCCTGTCCCCTGCATGTCTAATTGGCTGAAGGATACGTGTCTTGTCTTGTGATTGGTCCTGTTTGGCTGTCAGTCAGAGGATGTCTGGTGGGGTTTGGCTGTGTGGCCAGGTCTGGGTTCAAAGGTCAGGCAAGCGAAAAACTGCTGGGTCTGTATCACTAATTGGACTGTATTAGTTAGTTTTACATGTCAAGTCGGTGGAGCTTTGTTTGTATCTAAGTCATTGTTTAATGCAAATATGACATCTGAAAAATGTCACATTCAAGGACCCTGTGGTAATGGCGGTTTGGTTGGTCTTTTGTAAATTTATAGGCAGATATCACAAATATGTGTTCTGGTGTTATATTTGGAGAGCTCAGCTATAGTTTAGTTAACAGTTCCATTTTTACCACTGAAAATAAGATATACTTACACTTACTTACATTTTAAGCTTCACAAAGATATGATTTGTTGCAGGGATATCTCATGCATTAAACTGCATTAGATTGTACATTTGTGCCTAATAAATGGTAAATTATAATCATTATAATCATCAAGTACATTTCCTGCTGTTACCACCTCTGGATATATCTTAAATAAATATATCTTGGTTCCTTTTTATCCTGCTTCAGTTTTTATAATTGTGGTTTAGTGTTGGGGTTACAGAATGGACAAATCTAAAATATTAGTATAGTTTTATTTTAGATCGCATGATCTAACTGAAATGACTAGTCGATTAATTAATTTGTTGAAAAATGATTTGCCACTATTTACTATTTGTTAGTCATTTTATAGACCAAACGGTTAATCAGTTAATCAAGAGAATAATTGTCTGATTAACTGATAATAATCATTAGCTGCAGCTCTATGCATTCTCTCTGCTAGTATACTGACACCGTTATGCATACGTGTAGGACAGATGCACATAGCTGTGGTGTGTGTGTGTGTGTGTGTGTGTGTGTGTGTGTGTGTGTGTGTGTGTGTGTGTGTGTGTGTGTGTGTGTGTGTGTGTGTGTGTGTGTGCGCGCGTGCAGGTAAATAACAGTGTAGGGCATCATTCTTCCTTGTTATTTCTCCCTTTTCTTACTCTGTCTTTCCATCCATCCCTCTTTCTTGCTCAACCGGTCACTTTTGCGTGGCCCTTGTTATGTCTTCCGTGTGGCATCTGATCTGCATGTTAATTACCCCTATCGCCTTAATTTAATATCTGTCTGGGAAGAATGTGGAACACACACCCAAGAGGTATAGCATATGCCCTCCAGCCCTCACTCACACATGCTTGTAGATGCACAGACATACACAAAGCCTATTGGTTTTCGTCTGTTTTTTGTTTTTTTGTGTTTGCTTGGATTGCTGGTTTTCTGAGGTGTTGTGCGAGTGATTGAGGTCAAAGGCAAAGCCTAGCATAGTCTGGATAGTAGGCTCAGAGCAAAAGGGGGCCCAGGCAGGATGTCCACAAGGGGGGTGAAGTCTTTTCTAACCCATCCTCTCTGAGTGTGTCTCCCTATTGCAAAGGCTAAACGCACTGCCACTTGTCGTCCACATAATGGAGGCGAGGCAGGAGGTGGGGGGAGTTTCTGCCGTTTGTCTTTGAGAGAAGCGAGGGAGTTCAAAAAGGAGGTGAAAGAGCCATTCTTTTTAGATGCCGAGGGGGAGGAAAGCGTGCATGCTTTCACAGTGCTGGGCAATTCATCCACCAGACTCCTTTCTCCACTACCAATGTGCACACAGGCATGCATAAGATGTGTATGCTGACACACACATATGTATGATATAGACACTCTTACCCACTGCATAACCAACCCTGCACTACACAGCATTTTACTAGGTAGGGCCGGAGTGAGTTGTGAGTTCACAAGGTGTGTGATTCCATCATAGCTCTAATAATTAGAACCATTTTTATTATAACATACGCACACACACACACACACACACACACACACACACACACACTCGCTCTCTGTCTCAGCCATGCAACAAGGCTGTGTCTCTAGTGGCTGATAGATTGTAATGAATGTAACAGCAGTCAGATCCTTCAAAAGCCTCTCAAAAGCTTAAGCCCCTTTATTAAATTAAGCTAACGATGCCTAAGGCCAGGTCCGCTGCTGAGAGAGAGACGGGGGGGGGGGGGGGGGTTACATAGGGAAGTAAAGGCTGCAGAGATGAGGAGGAGGAGGCAATGTTAGGAACGAGGATGTGAAATGGCAAGTAGTCAAATCAATGAGGGATGGTGGGAATGGGGGGCGTTAAGAAAGAGAAAGAGGACAGGAGGAGGAGAAGAGGAATACCCTGTGGCCTCCCATAGTTGTACAGTAGTGCACCTGCGGCTGAGAGGAGGAATAGTAATTAGGCAAAAGGCTCATTGTGGGAGGTTTGCAGTGCAAATGTGTATTTTTGAAAGTATTGCGCGCCAGAAACTGTAAACGAAAACATAAATGATTAACTGCTCTGTGGAGTTTTTAAATGGGGGCATTTTAGCATTTTAAAGCGGTTTTCAGACTCTTCAGGTCATATGTTAATTACATTGTGCGATGAAAGCTCAATCTTTGTTGTGATGTTGCAGCTGGTAGAAAAGGAGGAAAAGGAAAGCACTGTGTGAGCAGCATTTGTGAGCATATGTGATGACACACAACATGTCATTTTGAGCACGTTTACCTGTACTGTCCATAATAGTGAGCTTGTGTGTGTCTCTCTAATATCACTGCCCTTGACTAAAAATATATCAGGTGACTAATAGTCACTGCATTTTTTTCACAAATTAATTACTTGATTTAATTGACAAATGCATTTTTTCCACTATCCAGAGGGATCTGGAACATATTGTGAATGTTATTTGTGAGTATTATTGTGATGCCAGAGATGTGACAATCATTTTTCTAGTAATGACTTATCCCTAATAGCAATGACTAATCACCAGAAATGACTAACGTCTAATAGCTCATTAGCGATTAGTGATAAAAAAAAGACCATAAAAAAATGACTAATTGACTAAAAAAAATTTAGTCAACTAAGGCATTTTAATACCCAAATGACTGATTATTTGAGTAATGGAACAGAAGGGGGCTCCTTTGGTGTCTAGAGAGCTGTCCTGGGGGTAGCATGTGTACAGACAGCAGGCAGATCAAAGGCTGAGGTCTTGATGCTGCATCGTTAGTCAGGTTTCCTTGTCTACCTGCTCGCGCTCGCTCTCTCTCGCAGGTCAAGTAGAGGTGAGGGATACACTATCACTTGGATGAAAGACAAGACACACAGGCATTAGCACGCATTGCACAAATGCATACACACACACACACATATATACTATATTCACTCACACACAAGAAAGAGGGTCATGCTACTTAAAGGGGAAAGCTGTGTGTGTGTTGAGTAGTGTTTCTTTTCTCTGCTCTGCTGAGCCTTCTGTTAGCATGGAGAAGTGGGCTGTGGCTGGAGACACACAATACATAATTAGGCTTGCATTTGATCCAATGCATCACAGCAATTAGTAATTTACAGCACAATGTGAAAAGGGCCTCATCCCACTTCCTCCCCAGCCATCACCTGCTTAATCCTTATTTTCATCCTTGGCTTTTGGAGAAAACCCTCTCTTTACTGCTTACAAGTGTGGCTTTGATTTCACAGCCTGTGCAGTCGCTGGTATCTAATCCACAGTAAAACCATTGATAAGCCAGACAGGGGTAGAGGTTGTCAGCTGTGCTTTTGGTGGGTGGCTGTCCCCTTGTGGTCACTTGATGGAATTACTCTCTCCTTTTTATTAACCTACTGTGTACTATGTGGTCGTACAATAATAAATAGCAAAACAAAGCGTCTTACTCCTTAATATCTGTTGGTTATTGCAAACTGTTATGAACGCTTAAGAATCATCCAGTTTTTTATTTTATTTATTTTTTATAGGTTTTTCAAAAGGAAAAATGTACATACATCATACTCATTAAGTCATTGGACCTCTATGGTCTTATAGTAGTCATATCACACGCTTTAGGAGATACTAATATCATAACTGATCTACTGCAGGAATAATACATGTATTGTTGGTCTGGATGTATTATTGCAGAAAAGCAAGGTTAGTGTAAACACACCATTGAGAACAAAGACAAAGAAATCTGTAGTAAGTGTTTCTTTATGACCGCAAGGATAGATTAAAAAAAAACAACCTCCATAGTTTTCCTATAATTTGCGTGGCAGCATCACACATCTGCAGAAAATGTGGTTATTAATCAGTTAATATCATCCATTAATCATCCTCATTGACCATAGAATCACTGTTCAGATCATTGCAGTTCAAATCAAATATGCTTTTGATTGGCACTGCGTGAAAAAGACAATCCATGTTTTAAAAAAGCGACATAAAATATTAAAATTAATGAAACAAATCATTAACAACAATGTTGTCTGTAAAATAAATATAATATAATTGATATTTTAATAAGTTAGAATATTGGATGCATGAACAATAAATGGCTATTTATTTACTCTCCTTTCGTTTATCATATTGAACTTGTAGACATAGGTTGGTTACAGATTTGTGGTCAATTTAAATGAACAGGAAGTGATTCTCTCTGTCCTGGTTGGGGATGGACGGGACATTCTTTATCCTGTTGGGGGGGACAATGCGGGGTCAGCCCTGTGGACTGGAGGCGTGACGGGGGGGGGGGGGGGCGGGAGCAGGTGCTTCTACCCCCCGCCCCCTCAGGCTTGTCTGTCTGTCTGTCCTGCCCCCGCCGGAGAGGAAGCCCCACCTCCCGGCTCCCTGCAGCCGGCCGCCTCTCTCCTCCTCTCCCAGGCGCTCTGCTCTGCTCTGCTCCGTCCCTGTGGCCTCGCTCGGCGTCGGAGCTTCCTGCGTGACAACAAAAGTGCAGTCTCTGTTCTCGACGGAGGGATGGATCCGCGCTTTCATCGCTAACGGAGGGAGAAATTTACTAATTTATAAACACTGGATTAGCCCATACTTGTTTGCGGTGAGTGATTGTGGGTAAAATCTGTAGTTATGTTTTCAAACCCGGAGGTTGTGTGTGTGTAAACGAGCGAGCATACGGCGAGGGTTTTGTTGAGGAAGTCATTACGATATCGAGGAAACGGGTGCTAGTTTTTTCTTTTTTTTGTTCGAAGGTCGGTGCCGAGCCCTTCTGTATGCACGCGACTGTGCGCGCGTGCTTTGTATGTGTGTGTGTGTGTGTGTGTGTGTGTGTGTGTGTGTGTGTGAGTGAAAGAGAGACAAGAAAGAGAGTCAGTGCAACAGAAAGAGAAAGGAAGAGCCACTCCGGTGCGTTCAGGTGGCGATTTAAGCTCTTTTTTAAAAAATCATTCAGTGTTTATGTGCCGTTAAGGATTCTCAGACAACCGTGTTTTTAAATGCAGATTTGCCCGAAGGACTGAAAGGAATAGCTGGCGACCCCCACCCCCTCAAATTAACTTCTTGTAACATTGTTACCGGTGCGTTGTTGTGATTGTTATGTAAAGCACAGCCCAGAGGGTTTCTGCGTAAGCCTTTTATTCTCAGTGTAGGCCATTTATGTAAAATTGTGTTATTGGCTTTACTTTGTTGGTAATTCGTGGTCTCCAGTCATGCGGGCTCCTTTACAATGATTGGAGAGCGACTGGTCAGAAAGCCTGCCTTTGAACGGGGCATTTCTCTGTGTGAATGTAGCTGTGAATGCGATAGTGACACATGTTGACCATTTGGTGCTCTCGGGTGAAGGCTCTGACCCTGTATGTATGTATGTATGTGTGTGTGTGTGTGTGTGTGTGTGTGTGTGTGTGTACTCACGCGTGCGCGTGGCAGGTGGACCGTGTTGAATCACTTCCCACGCGCTCCTTCACTTCTCTTGAACTGCAGGCGCGTACAACAGCTGCTTCTGTGGGGAACACACACGCACCAGTCATCACGCTCATCACACACCTCTCGGGTTTAAAACACGGTCTACAAACACAGCCATGAAGCAACAGGCTTTACTGAGCGCAGTGCTGCGGGTTGAGTTTATCTGCAGCCAGAAGGAGCCTTGTTGTGTGTTTTAGCTGCTGCTGATAAGGTTTGCCATAACTGCAAGAGCAGGGAAGTAGAGCCTCCCTGTTTCTATAGTGAGACTGTCCTCCTGGTGACTCCTGAGATAGGGCATTCATTACATGGACATCTGTCTGCCATGTAACATAGCTGTGTGCTGTCATTTTTGGCATAATTGTTGTATATTAGCCATTATTTCTTACTGTTACTTACACAAACTACAGCCTGGTTTCTCACACAAGACCCAGAAATGGCTCACAGCATGGCCAGGTTCAGAAAAATACACTATGGGGACATTTAGAATTAATGAGGGGACACATTTTGTTTTTATCAGTTGACACAGGAATACAATGGGAGATGTCATTGTTCTGTTTCACTTGTCGCTGACCCCGAAAAACATTAAAAAAAAAACTGATTGTTTTAATTATTATTATTAGTTTCAGTAGAAATTTATATTATTTCCATATAGGTTTAACAATGATTATCTCAACGACGAGGCTATGTGGCCATGTGTCTATTTGTAAGGTGCAAGACGTCAAATCATGTTAATTTGAATGAAAAAAATGCCCTGGAAACAACAGCTTTTAGTGTAGGATGCAGGATTTTTTTTCTCATGAACAACTGGGCTTAATGAAGGAAAAATATGTCACATATGGCACATGAATCCAATGCGTGTCAATCACTATGTGTGTTTTAATGACAGTCTTGATCCAGATTAAGCCACGGTGGATGTATGTGCTTTCAGAGGGCGTTGTAGTTGTATTAGTGATTTATTTTCTGTTGTGGTCAAAGTGAAGCTTGAACTATCACCTTTACCACTGATGGCAGCCAATGTCACCACTGCGCTATTACTTCTTTCATACAGGAAAACTCCCATATGATAACACACACTCAACCTGTCATTTGAGCCGTTCATATTAAACAGCTGTCACTGGTTCATCTCTGATCGCTGTCTTTCAGCATTAAGTTTCTTTCTACCAGCAATATTAGACTGATGTAAACTATTTTTATTTGGATCTTCAAAAAAGATTAAGAGAATAGAATAGTCGTTTTTTCCTCTTACAAAACCAGCAGCTTCTAATCTTTCATTTTTATCAGGGCCCCTCTACTTTTTAATTGAGATTACTATTTGTGTGTTTAAAAAATTATTTTCATGTCTAGGATCTCTTAGGTTGATTCCATACAAGAGAACTGTTAGTCCCTTCACAATTTCAAGTTTTCCCAGAGCATGACTAGCCAAATGTGTTACTGTAATGACTAATAGCGTTTAACTAAGTCTGTGGAGCACAACAGTGAGCATGTCCGCGTTGTTTCATATTTAAGGTGGAGCATAATGTTGCAGCCCCTTAAATGTACCTGTTGTTTTTGACACAATTATGTAATTCTGATGGCTGTTGTTAGTCTGCCCCGTCATTTCTGTGTCAATCGTTGAGCAGATTCAAGATCGCAACTTGCCCATCTAAAAAGCTATGCTGATAATTCAGCCATTGTAAAGTGTTTTTGGAATGAATATCTTTCAGTTTCGGTCTGTTTGCCTGCTACGTTGTGTACACAGTGTCTTTTTGACATCACTGTATACTGTATGGTCTTATGCAATATTGTTAAGTGGTAAACTGTATGCTTAATGTGAACCATAACACATTCTCTATGTGGTTCAGTTTGTTCCCCCACCTGGCAGACATCCACTTCACAGTTTAAGAGAACAGACACTCGCTAATAGTGAAGATTTCTCCAAATTGCTTTGGCACATCCTTAAATTTGAATTCGTATTGAATTCTCGATCCAGCTAAGACTTCCTAAGGGTTCAGAATCACCTTGATCGGAGTGAGTGTCATAGTAATAGCAAAAAACTTCAAAATTGTCCAGTGACAATCTCAGATCTGGATCATTTCTGTAATGCAAAGAAGTGCTCTTTATCTGTCTACCAAATTTCATGAAAATAAAGTTTTTGTCAGGTCCCATTTGCAGAGAGACAAACTAAGTAACAGGAACAAACATAACCTCCTTGGCAGAAGTAATAAAAACGGTGAGTTAGCTAACTTTAGGTGGAGTTATCCTCCCTTGTCACAGACTTACATGTCTCTGATGGTTCAGACGGTGAGATTACTTATGCAAATCTTGCTCTGAGGAACAGAATTTCTTGCTTGTGATCTGCCATTTCCAAGTTGTCGAACCCTTATACTGCGATAGTGCCTATACTAGGTTGGCATCTTTTCAGGTGTCGTTGTGCTGTTTGTCATGCTGCAGTAGCCTGCAGTGCTGTGAGTGTCTGGGGGCTAGACAGCAGCTGTGTTGAGCAGAGTGTTGGTGACAGTTTGTCTGTGGCAACAGCACCTGGCTCTGTTTAGAGAGTGATTAGGAGAGTCCCAAGCAGCTCCCCATACTGTTTACACAAGGAGCCTGGAGTTAAAGGTGACCCACTTTGCATTTCCTTATCAACAGCCCCCATTGATAGCTTTGAATAGCACAGACTGTAGAGAGGCCTTTGCATGGGTTTACATAGTTCCCTATTGGAGAGAATGAGATGTGTTTGACTGGGCGAGGCTTGGATTTGACTAGCATTATAACAATGTCCTGAGGTGGTATGAAAATGTGGGAGTACACACCGCTCTCTTTGTGTGTCAGGGCAGGGTTGCTGTGTGGTCTGCCTGTGTGATGGAAGAGAAACCACTCTAGGATGTGAAGGAAATAAAACGTTTTCCTCGGCCAACGTGTCTCCATCTCTTCTACCACCTCTCTCTCTCTCTTCATCTCTGTGTACTTCTCTCTTGATCTCTCTACTTCTTCTCTCCCCAGCTATAACTCTCTGTGTATGCCTGTTAGATTGTGTTGTGGTAGGGTCCTGTGTGACGGCTTCTCCCTTTGGGATGGAGCGTATAAGTGTGAGTGATTGTGTGTGTCGAAGCGTCCCCTGCTGGGTGTAAAAACGGGTAGTAAAGGTAAGCTGTAAATGTGACGACCAGTAAAGACAGCTGAACAAACAGGTCATAAAGTGTTTATCTGAAGGGAAGACTGACAGAAAGTTGGATGGACATACATGCATACAGACAGACAGACACACGCTAGCATGGCCGTTAAACAATACTTAATTTTTCACCACCAGGTGTGTGTGTGTGTGTGTGTGGGGGGGGGAGTTCAAAGATGTTAAGGGCGTGGTGCTCATTTGCCTGGCACTTGCACACCTAGTAACACCTACATTTATGACTTGACAATGAATTGTACATGCACTAAAACATGTTGCCGATCACACCAAGCCGTGGTCTGACCTCTGATAATAGCTGGAGAAGTCTGCAGGTAATGTAAACAAGGGCTGGTCCCCAACACCAAATGCTGCATTAAAAATTGTACAGTTATTACAGTTAGTTCCCATACACCTGCTGTTGTTGACAACAAGGTTTTGCTTCTGTCAGAATAGAGTTTAAATGAGAAACCTGACCCCAATTAGTAGACTCAAGCCTTTGTGTAATGCATGTCTTGTCACAGGGCTTAAAAATCATTACATTTATCTCATACTCTTTGTGTAGATCACGCTTTGAGATAACTAGTAAAACAGTAACAGATCCTAGCTTGCATCTAGATTTACCTGGTCAGTATAGTTCGTGGAATGTGGAAGTTTTTCTTAATGTATTGTGGGTATACACCTTTCGTTTTCCTGTTAACCCTATCTTCATCTGTGGGTGTGTATGGGTGTGGCAAGCAGATGTTTAACAGTTGCCAAGTCACCTGATTTGCCCCGATGCTCTTCAGGACCAGAATAATTGACCTGCTGCTAATCTTCTCATAAGATAAACAAACAGAAGAAAGTAGGAGTTTGTGTTGCTTTTCTCTTAACTTTAACATTTGTTTTACTCCTCTTTACCTCTGATCTTTCTATTTTCTCTCGAATCGGCTTGATTATATCTTTGTATTGTTGTTACTATCATAATTTTTCTCTATTTTCATTTGCCACACTTGAGTATTTTGCTTGTGTGCTATTAAAGTGAATAACAATGAGGGCCAGTTGAGTTAGGCAGAGTCACGCTGCTCCTTCTTTATGGTCGTGAATCCCATGCTTCAAGACCCATTCTCTGAACTGCGTAGGACACATGCTGCTTCCTTATCCAGTGAGATTTAATTTAGACAGCAGCGCCCAGCACAGTGCTCAGCAATGGAGTAATTACCAGCAGCCTTTTCACAATGTTAACTTTGTTTGTATTCTCAATCTTCAGCTTGGATTAAATTGTCGAAGGGGAACTGAGGGGAAAAAAGAAAACATTTTCATTCAAAAAGTCTGTCTTGCTACATTCACCGGACCAAACCATGTTCTAGATATCTTAAGATTATGTGTGCGTATGTTTGTGTAGCTGATGTTTGCTGCTGTCGTTGTCATACCCCAGGCCTTGATAAGCATTGGCCAAACAAACACAACACAGGCAACATGAGAGCAGTAGATAAGCGAATCATACACACACTCAATACTGACCGTACTTGACTACTGCCCTCACCAAATACGGCCTCTTTCATTCAGCATTTTTTGGTGTGCACGTATCATACAGTGCATGTGTGTCTCTGTCTATCTGTCTTGTCTGTGTGCTTTCTCCAGTCACACTCTCACAGTATAACCCAGCATTGTGCTAAAGGTTACTCTTCAACAAAGGCCTTTTCTATTACTATCACATCATCATCTCTCTTTTTCCCTCTATCTGTGTCTGCTTCTATCTCTCTTCAGCATGTCGTGTCTGTTTGCCTCCCTTGCTTCCTCTGTCTCTCTCTCGCTCTCTCTCTCTCTCTGTCTCAGAGATATCTGCTATATCAGCTGACTGTCATATTGTGTGTGTCTGTTTGTTAGCATGCCTCCTTGTGTATGAGAGCAAGGTCAGATATTTGCCTGAAGAAGTGAAGTGGGTTTTGTGGCCAAGTGTTTTAATCAGCTCATGGACAGAGCTGCGTGCCTGTGTTGGTGGAGGCCACAGTTGTCGTGTTAAACGTGCTCTCACAGAAGACCTAGTTGCCAGCTAGACTTGTTTTATCTGGCTGGTATTTGCATTACTAAAGGGCACTGTTCTTTTTTTAAGTGTTGTTTCTTATGTCAGTTTCACATCAACACTATGTGGTTCCTCTTTGCACTGCTGCTGACTGACGAAATGTAGCATAACTCAGTAAATGGATAAAATAAGTACATAGGAAGTTCCACATGAAAGCTGTCGTATGGTGTTCACATAGCATTAAATAAAAACATATTCTGAAATTGTTTGCTTGATAAATGACTGAAACAAGGTCATGTGGAACCTATGGTAATTGTGCATCTTTTATCTTTAAATGAACTTGATTCATAGATATTTCCTGTGTGGACTAGGGAAGTCATGAGGATTTGTGCTTTTAAAAGAATGGGTCATTCATTTGTCAGCACAGAGCACATTCATTGTAGGCCTGATTTTGAAGGGTTGCACACATTCCACTGGTCTAGCTAACAACCAAACAATACCAATGCTAAAATTGATTGTAATCCTACAAATCCTAGATTTTCTGAAACACGAGAGCGATTAAGAATAATCTGGTTTGACCCTCAACAATGTTGTAGAATAATAAAACTTTTTGATGAGTTTCTATTCCACAAATAACCGTAGATAAGTACTTGGAAGGATGAAGGACACCACGGGTCTCAGCTCCATGGCCAATAGAAACCTTGTGTTTGTGGCTACTCGCTGAGATGTGTGGCCATGGCGACGGCAGGTTGTCTCCTGCTCGTCTAGAATAAAGAGGTTCACTCGTCAGACCATACAACAGCCACACATTCTGACACGCACACACATGTACTAGCAGGAACACACACCAATTATACCAATTACAAGATTACAACAGGGCAACTCTCAGCAACCAGACCCTGCTGTGGAAAGTCAAGTGTGTGTGTGTGTGTGTGTGTGTGTGTGTGTGTGTGTGTGTGTGTGTGTGTGTGTGTGTGTGTGTGTGTGTGTGTGTGTGTGTGTGTGTGTGTGTGTGTGTGTGTGTGTGTGCGCGCGCGCATACGCGCGGTGGAGCCGCTTGGGAGTCAGGGCCCATGCAAAGCACTTGGAGTGCTAATTAGGCAACCACAACCCAGCAGAGTACATCACAGAGAGAAAGAGAATAGAGGGGAGAGAGAGGTTGAACAGAGGATGAAGTGAGGAGTGTATGTAGGGGAGCCAGCAAAAACAGCACTCATCTCCCGAGGAGGCTTGTGGAGGCAGAGGAAATGAGTGAGAGATGAAGGGAGAAAGAGGGAGAAAGTTGAAAGATGATGATAACTGAAATACGGTACATGCGGTGATGTCCCCAGGCACTGAGAGCTTTACAGTACAGAACAATACAATTTGTCCAGGTCTGTAGAGCATGTGGGCTGTCTGCGTATGTGTGAGCATTTGGTGCATGTGTGGCTAGAGATGTACCGAAGATCATCAGAGCCACAAAAACCATGAAAATCTCCATGGCAGATTCTTCTTTGCACGTGTTTGCTTCTGTTTGTGTTTTGAGTTTGTGTGAGATGTGCAACATATGTCATATCTGCCTGCCTTGCTGGGAAGAACCACACTGCCACCTTTACCTGTCTCTCTTTTAAAATCAACCTCACCTGCTACAGAGAGAGTCAACAGGACCTTGTGATGATGATGATGATGATGATGATGATAACGGTGAGTCAGTGCTGACTCCCTACCTCCTGTCTCAGTCAAACAGCTGGGCTGGGGCTGAAGCTGGCTCTCTCATCAGGGGACCGGCAGGGCTGTGTCCCTCTCAGCGAGAGGCTACAGAGGGCACAGCCATACAGACAGCAGCTTGACTCCTGGGGCATGGACCACAAAGAGCCAGAGACACAGACAGAAGGCTCTTGTGTGTGTTTGTGTGACTGAATGTGTGTGTGTCTCTGCATGTGTGTGTTCACACTCTCTAAGCAGCGTTGTGAAGCGTAACCAGACTGTTCTGTCATACGCCCACGCTGGTGTCTCAGAGAACACAGCCACACACTCCTCAGATGATATGCATGCACACACACAACCCCAGCAACCCCTGCCACAGCCGCTATGTAATTAACAGACAGAGGAAATGGCGCTGTTGGGGTGGGTGAGTCGGATGCAGGGAGGAGGAGAGGAGAGAAAATCATCTCAGCTCGTGCCTACCCTCAAGACACAATCTGTTTCTCTATGGCTGTGTGTGTTGGAGAATAAAAGAGAGGAAGGTGAAGAGAGGCAGAGAGATGCCGGCTGGTCTTTTGAAATCTCTGTGTTTTTGTTGCAAGCTGCTGGCAGGCAGTTTTGGGGGTGGGGGGGGGGGGGGGGGGGTACAGAGAGTGGAGGAGAGGAAGAGAAGTAGGAGGTGAGGGATGAATAATAAGGTGTGCACACACAGATACACGGCTGTATCATTTAAAGACACACAAGGTAAAAGACAGGAAGACTGCTCTCTTGTGACTGTGTGTGTGTGTGTGTGTGTGTGCGTGTGCGTGTGTGTGCGTGTGTGTGTTGTGAGCCAGGTCAGAGGGAGATGTACTCTGTTCTCTGCTGTAGCTCTATAATGGAGGCCTGCTGTATAATGACAGCTCAGACACAGGCAATACTCCCTGTCTCTCTCTTACAGCTTCTTGATCCCCCCACCCCCCCACCCTCCCTCCCTCCCTTGTCTCTCTTTGTCTCCCTTTTCTTTTCCCCTCCTTTCTTCTTTTCTCTCTCATTCTCCAGTGGAATTGTCGCCTTTGATTCTGCTGCTCTGCAGCCACTATGCTGCTGTTTCAGGATTTCTCTGATATTAGGGTTGTCTCTTTGGTATGGAGTAAAAGAGATGGCACGCATGCACGCGCACACATGCGCTCGCAGGTGCATGCATGTGCAAACACACACACACACACACACTCACACATCCGTTCTATAGTGCCTGAGGGTAGATTGCTCTGACATCTCATCTCAGAAGTCAAACAAACCTGGAACTACCAGAGCAGGTTTATCCTGCTGTGCTCCTGGATACTGTGTGTGTGTGCATGTGCAGGTTTATGTGTGTTCAAGACAGAGATCATGACATACATCTATTTGTACAGTTTATGATGAAGCCCTGGTATTCTTGTGTATGAGCATTTGCTGCTCTTGAGGTTGAGTTCCTGCCCTCTTGTTAAACCAACGTGAACTACCTTCACTTCGTTTTTTGCAGTGTCTTCATGTTTGTTCTTTTATCACAACTTCAGAAGCTGCTTACAGGTACCGTATATGAGTGCTAGTTATAAATATATATATATATATCACTTAAAGTGTTGATTTTGTCAGCCACAGAGTTGTGTTTCCTGCTGTCATTTCTTAAGCTAACTTTAGGTTGAAGCACTCGACAATGTGGCTGTTATTGTGGCTATTATGCCCATATTACATCCTGTTTTGCAAGGTTGCTTTCATCCCCGTTACTGCATCACTGATATTTTAGGCACCTTCATTTTTATTTCATTTCTATCTGTCTTTAGTCAGAAGTTTCCTTCACCCTCCGCCCATCCTTTTCATCCTGTCAGCATACCTTCAGCCAGCTAGCAAGTCAGTCAACCATTCATGATGACATGTACTCATCAAGCCGACTCTAAATCCCTCCTGTATCAGTGGCTGAGCTACTTTTACACTATGTCATTTCAGCAGGGAGGATGGTTGAGTCTGTGTCCTCTGGTTGAAGTATGCTTTCCCACTGAGTGATGCCTCTGTTTTTGAATACCTGTGCTGTAATCATGATCTGAGCAGTGAGGGGATTTACACTTATCTACGACAAGAAACGGTGTTGCTTATCTTGATGATATGTTGGAGGCTTGCTGGTTTACACAAACTCTGCAGTAAACTTGCATGCAGATTTTCACTTTTCACTTTCATCCCTGCAGTATTTAAAACTGGTCTGCTGACAAAAAAGCACTAAATATCCCACAATGTAGACCAGTGTCAGTTATCAGTCATTTGCTAATCGTAATACCAAATCGGGCTTAACTTCCTGTGGCTACTTCACAATAAAAGCCTTCTACTAGGTTGCTAGAGAAAGCGGTTTAATGTGAAGCTGCAGTAAATGTTTGTTTAGTATTAGCAAATACAGCTCTGATAGTACAGCAATGAAGAGATTATCAGGAAACAGCGAGGGTGCTATTTGTCAGAGGAAAGTAACCACAGGAATGTAGGAGTGGAACAAAACACCATACCACAGAGGCTATGTTACACCGGTGCTACAAAAGTATTCAAAGCTGAGCACAGCAAGACTTTTAGACATGCTTTTAGAAGTGCTTTAGTCGCCTGTCTGACCACACATGTTGAGCCAACCTGTTTATTACATGACATCTTTATTGCTCATTTGAGGGAAGACACTGATGAGTTTGGCTGTGTTCGTCAGCAGGACCACAATATTGTGACATGGCTAAAGTGTGCCATACCATGCCACTGAAAAAAGAGGCATCTGCTGCCCCAGTGAAGTAAATCATGGATACACAGTTAGTTGGAGGCAGTACAGTTCCAGTCCATGCTGCGTTGGACTTGGCCAAGCCAGGTTGGTGGCTGGATCAGATAGATGAGCCAGCAGCACTGCCCTGCTAGTTTTAACGAGCTGATAGGCAAATCCCTTCCTGGTTAAAGATTAACCACTCGCTAGAGCCGCCACTGTATTATCTCCCCACTGGCCGGGGCATACAGGAGCCAAGAGGATTTACTTTATGTTTGTGTGTGTGTGTGTGTGTGTGTGTGTGTGTGTGTGTGTGTGTGTGTGTGTGTGTGTGTGTGTGTGTGTGTGAGAGACAGACAGAGAGAGGGAGAGAGACAGACAGAGAGAGAGAGACAGAGAGAAATCTGCATTCCAACCAGCAAAAGGGTGGAACTGTGTGTGTGTCAGTGTGTTTGTTTGACTATGGGAGTTAGTGATCGGCTTTACTCCCAGCGGGGTGTTAAAACTCTGTGTTTACTGTATGCCATTTAGCAGTCAATCTGCTCCGTGTGTGTGTGTGTGTGTGTATGGGCGGGATCATGTTTGTGTGTGGTTTGTTGTAATCTACATTCCTTTTTTTCCCCCAGGGCTTTGTTTTGTTTTCCCTTAGGGCGTAACGGCATTCAAAGGGTTAATTGCACCAGGAAGCTTGGTGTGTAACAGACTCCTTTAACCCTTGGGGTTGTCTGCAAAAATGTTAAACTTTTGCTACAGTGCCAAGAGATCTAATTCATTCATCTCTCCTAAGACCTTTCCATTAAGGTCCTAAACTTTGCTAGTGGATGCAGCCTTTGTCTTTTTCATAATAATCCACAGTGATGTCATTTAAAAATCTATTTCTCTTTTGTGAGTCACTGGATTAAAGGGCTGTGACATATTCCGTCCTATCATTTCATTTACAGAGGATTCCCTCTGATTAAATGGGAGACAATGCCATCTGCTGGATATTTGAAGAACGTGGCACCAGAGACGGCCTAAAATACTGAGCAAGTGTGTTGTAACTGAGTGATGTTAAGAGGCGGAGGCAGGCTTACTTATCTGGACATTCATGAGACATTACTCATCCTGGGTTGCTTAGATCATGCTATTCATCATTACTTACTGTAAAAAGAAAGCATTGACTTGCATGGCTTTTGTTTTTTTCTTTAAAAAGAAACAGTGGAAACAGAGAGTAAGAAACTCTCTTATTAGACCATGTACACCCACATAACAATGCTGTCATTGATTTCCACTTAACTCCTATTGTGCCTGTTTTAATTTTCAGTGTCTTGAACTCGTAAGTGTTGCAGTAACCATGCTATTCTTAATACAGGGGCGAAATGGAAATCCCTCTCCTTCTATAGGAGCTTTCAGCTCTTAGGGTCTCGCTGATCTCTTATAAAGCTCTACCTCTCCTTTTGTACCTTTTTGGGAATGTTTGCCTCTATGAGACAATGGAGAGAGATGGGGGGTGACATGCAACAAATCCAGACTCAAACCAGGGAAGTTCATTTCTGGGGAAGCTGTATTAGCACCTGCAACCTCCTCAGCCACAACCCTGCCATCATATGGACTGATGCTGTGGTTGCTTCATACCAGCTTCTTCAGTCAGAAAACACATATGCAGGCAGCAAAGAGACACTCTTCTCCAAAACCAGCAGAGTGATCTTTGCGATGCTAGACAGGAAAGGGATGGATGAGAAGAGACAAAGACAGAGGAGAGTGTAGTGGCCCTGTGTTTTCTCAGGGGAGTCAGACCGTGGCCTGAGGAACAGAAAGGAGCTTTGTCGAGAGGTGGCCTTTGGCTCAATGCTGGCTGCCGTGTAGCTTTACCCCAAAGATAATCTCTCTCGCCCTCGCTGTTGTGAGAAAATTAGCGAGTGACGGAAGGAGGAAATGACTAAAGAAACGACTCATTCACACCCCTGCAATGACAGCAGGACAGACAGAGGGGAAGTCAAACCCACGCTTTTACTCTTTTCCTGAGTCCTCCACCCCCGACCACTATTACGCATTAGTCTCCTCCACCCTGATAATAACAACCCCTTGTAATTGCAGTGTGTTTGTCTGCATTTAGTCTGTGTGTGTGTGTGTGTGTGTGTGTGTGTGTGTGTGTGTGTGTGTGTGTGTGTGTGTGTGTGTGTGTACTGTGAGGTTTGATTACACGTCCACATTTTTGGTATGACTTCCTTGTTTGTGTGAAATGGTAAAGGTTGATTTAGAATGAATGGATTTCATTACTTTTTTGTTTGAGGATGTAGTTCAGTTTCTTTCAATTTTTCTTGGTAAGCATTTTCAGATGCTACAGAACAATTATGTTAATAAAGCAAGTTGAATTGAATTAAGGCAGATATTCTAACACAAAAGGTTTTCCCTCGTATGCTGTAGGGCTTGACACAGGCCAGGACACGTCTTCTGTCTTTCTCTTTCCTTCTTTATTTCTTTTTCTGTCTGTCTCAAGAAGGGAAGGGTGCCTCGCATACTTAACCTACCCCCCTGCCATCTATCTATATACATGCACACATACATACGCACTGTCTGTCGTTCCTCCAGCAATGGGGTCAGATGTGGTGACCGGCTGAGCACCCTCCCCTCCTCCTCATCCTCCTCCTCCTCCTCAGCTCCTCTCCCCTCCCCCTCCTGCAGCTCGACTTGGCAGGGCATGCATGCCTGTGTCTGTTATCTACAAATGGCTGAGGAATTATAGGTTGAGAGGGGAGGAGGAGGAGGAGTGAGGGAGAGTGTGAGAAGGGAGGGGGGGGGGGTCATGTGACATCGCAGCAGCTGCTAGGTTAAGAATTTCTGTTTTCTCACTTAGAGAGAGAGAGAGAGAGAGATAGAATAAGGAGGGGAGAGATAGGCAGCGTGTGTGGTGTGTTGCTTTGTTAGATAAGCTCTAAACGGTCTTTGTGAGCGGCAGCGCGAGAGACAGGAAGGCAGGCAGGCAGGGAGGGAGAGAGAGAGGGTGGACGGGCGAGAGGAGATAGATAGACGGAGAGCGAGAGAGAGGGGAGCAGGAAGATGGTGTGTGTCCTCTCGGTGGCTGCCGGTGTGTGCTGGGCTGGGCTCAACGTGAAGATGCAGCCATGGGGGATCCAGGCGGCTCCACTCTTTTGTGCAGTAAGGAGCTTCGGCCACGCTTTTAATCTATGAAAGGGGGCGGGGGGTCATGAACCGCTACCAGACCTCCGGAAATGTGCCTCTGTGTGTATTTGTCAAGCAATCTGCTTGTCTGTCTCTTCTTTCACTCTCATGTGTGTCTGTTTACTGTGGTTTTATGTGTGTGGTTGATACAGGCTTTAAATACAGTGCGCTCTGTCTCTATGGTATGTGTTAGTTTTTTCAAGTTTGTGTATTTCTTTTACTCCCCTCTCTGACTTTTTCTGACTTTCTCTAAAGAGGGAGGGAGGAGCATTACTCTGGTGTCTTGACAAACTCATGTTACTGGACTGGGCAGTCGGTGTGTGTTTTTGCTTGTTTGCCAGTCTCTCAATGGCGCAGTGTGTGTTGTTCAGACAGTAGTCATTGTGGATTCCATTATTAATTGTGTGCTGGGTTCATTCGGAGTGCACTGGGTAACTGGGAGGTTACAGGCAGGACAACTCTAGAGGTGTTGGGAATGTTATTCACTCTCTGATGCCTGACTTGCCGCTGTGTGCGGCCACTCAAACACACACACACATACACACACACACACACACACATAGGATGCTGTGCCTCTGCTCTCCTCTCAGGAGGGAACATGATCTTTTTATAGCTGTCTCAACCTCTGGGGTAAACCCCGATATAACTCCTACTTATCTAATTGTGCTATTGATATACTGTTAGTAAGCAGCTTTTATTCCAGTATTTGTCTTTAGATAAATTTTGTGTTAGCTGGAAGTTTACATTGAATGTTGATTTAAGGAAGATTCTGAACAGTGTGTGTGTGGCAGAGGTATTAACTGTTGCATCAAAGCACACAAACTACGCTAGTCTGAACTTACACTGTCCCCTGAGCCACCCTTAATGCTTGTGTCAGTGTGTGTGTGTGTGTGTGTGTGTGTGTTTTGCCCGAGCATGTACTGTAGTGCTATCACACGCCATTCTGGCATTTAGGGATTCCACTGACTGAGGTGCTGTCAACACGGTGTCACCTTTCAACACACACACTCATACACAGGAAGGAAAGGGACAGCCGTCTCAACCTTCCTCACCCTCTCTCCCCCTCTAAGCACCGCAGAGCTCTTATAAATCTGAGGCTAGAAAGAGACATGACACAAAAAAAGACTTCATCTCTGTATAATGTAACATTAACACTTCTTTTTCGGGTTGAACTAAAAGTTAATGCGGTTTATTTATATTTTTTTTATGTTTTGTAAGTCTGAGAACCCTTGACACAAGGTATTCCCAAATTCATTCAAAACTCATTGTCTAAATTCAGAAATATCCTGCTGACTCCAGCTGTTTTTGAAGCATCACAGCTTATTTCCTCTTACAGTTTTGTTATGATTCTCTTCCGTCCTGATTAGAAAAGGGTCTTAGTAGCACTTCCCTGGCAGCATTAATTGGATCAATCACAGTATGAATGGGACATGTTTTCTGAAGTGATAGTTGTGTGAGTGGCAAATTTGTTACATTTTGACAGGGAGGGCACTGGATGTGTTTAACACTGAATTTGTTAACACATACAGTACTATAATATACGTCCACCCAGAAATAATGTCACCCTGGTAGTGTTGGAGCATGCTCAGTAGAGGTGTTGCGTAAACTCTGTGACCATGGACCTCTGGCAGACTCACAGCCAGACTCGAGCTCTTTGAGCAAGGGAAGGGTGACCTGCCCTCCTAACCTCTCACCTCTGACCCTATGCCATACAACCAAAGGCCCTCGGCCTCTCGCACCACCAATCCCCATCTGCCCCAGCTGTCACAAACAGATACCAGCACCACACTCTGCCCTGACTGTCTCTGTGTCCAAGGAAACAGCTATGCGCCTCATATATTTCTCATATATTTGTCTCAAGTCCTCGTGACTCAAGTTTTTTGTTGATTCTTTCATCTGAATGCAGTATTGATTATTAATTTGCTCCCTTTTTCCTCCCATTTGTCTATTTGTAGGCATGAGCCATGAGCCAAAGTCACCATCGTTAGGAATGATCTCGACGGCGACCCGTACCACGGCGACGGTCAGCCCCCTCACCCCGTCGCCTCTCAACGGCTCCATCGTAGCCAATGGAAGCCCAGCTACCCAGTCTGCCCACTCTGGATTCGCTGCAGCCCTCCGTAAACTGGCGAAACAGGCAGAAGAACCTCGAGGTAAAGCCACACAGCCTGTCCAGCAGGGATTTGACTCGTGACACTCGTGTCAAGTTTAAGTCTGCTGGATGGCAGCATTTTGGCAGTGTAATTAATGAAGAGTTCTGTTTGCACTACTTGTCAAGTTTGAAATTATAGACGTATGTATACAGGTTGTGCAAACGTGTACGTTTTCTGTTGTGGCTTCTACTGTGCACTCTCATTTGGCATTGCAGTTAAGTGTTAAGATTTATTTTAATCGTATGAAAATGTCTTGAAAGATTAAAAAATGTACTGCAGTTTGGTTTTATATACTCTCTGTGTTTTACTCTAATGTCTGACTGCTAAGTCTTTTGCTGAAAATATTGTGATGATATCAAACCATGATCCTAGTACCCTATTGTGTATCCAACCATAATAAGAGCTAAATGTGTTTTTATATTCAACCCCCTGACCCTTACCTGTAAACCTGATGGATTAGGTGTTCTGTACCTCATGTACCCTGTACGTGTGTGGTTGTATATTTGTGTGTGTGTGTGTGTGTGTGTGTGTGGTTGGGGGGGGGGGTCATATAGGTGTGTGTGTGTGCCGTGTTCTGTTCCCTGGCTGGTTTGTGTAGCTGAGTGCAGAACAGCTAATGGCAATGGGAGGATATCCACACAGGATTGAATTAGTTGGTGTCGCTGGAGATGCTGGGACGAAGAGGCGCCACTCTAGCTGACCCACTTAATGTACTGTGTGTGAGTGCACATACGCTTGGATGTGCTTGTCAGTATGTGTATGATGGTGTTTATAATTCCCCTTCATACATTCATCCTGGTCAGTAGTCATGTTTCCATTAATTGTCAAGTGAATTTTAAGAGAACTTTTGCGAAAAAGAAATGCAAATTAGGCGTGTTTCCCTCAACTGGTTTGGAGCGAATAAACTAGGCCTGTTGCAAAGCGTAGTACCTATCTGCAGGAGAAAAATGGAGAGAGGTCCTCAAGAATTTATTTCTGTTGGGCAAGTTTTAATTGTTCTTTCATGTTAGCTGGTATTGGCCATGTTTTGTGCTGTCTGGAAATGAAGATGGATTAATGTGAAACATACAACTTCCATACTTTACATAAAAAAAATATATGTTTATTGAAACATGAGTAGTGTCTACACACATGAAACATGCCACTGAATTCCCGTCTCTCAGGGCTGTGGTTGTATGAATATGAAATAAGCATCAGGTGGTTGAATTACTGGTTATTAACTCGTACGACCTCATGTGAGAAATTCTGAACTATCCCTTTAAGACTGAAACATGCTTGTTCAAAAATACGTATAAATGTTTTTTGTGCATCTGGTCCTCCGGGAGTGGTTTGCAGGTTTCGGGTGTCTGCTTTTGTTTCCTGTATTTTTTAGGTTTGGTAAATGCAAAACTGTCCTCTAATACACATGAACATGCAAGTATTTTCCAAACCCTTGTGCCCAGTGTCTCTCGATTACACATACATACAAACAAGTATATAAAGCAGAATCTACACAGGAGAGCCTCAGTAGCATGATTGTCATTGTGGAGTTTATTGGAGGGTGTGTACATTTGTGCATGTGTGTGTGTGCATATGTATGTGTGGCTCCATGCCTTTGGCTCTGGAGAGGCCCAGCTACCCCAGCTGTCCACCCTTCCTCTGGCTCTTAAATCAGATGGTTCCCTCCTTCCTGGCTGTCCCTGGACACCTTGCTCCCCAGCCCACTGCAGCCTGGGACCCAGTACCCTGCAAATGATTTATTACCCACACAGAGAGAAAGAGCACTCAGCCCCGACCTCTCCTCACCTCCCTCTCAATCCTTCTCCCCTTCATCTCTCCCTCAACCCTGCACGCCAGCCCTATTCCTTTCTGTCTCACACCAAAACAAAAGTCCACTTCCAGAGTTCAGTCCTTTTTCATTTTATCGTGACGTCACCTTCTTTATTGGAATTTTTCCTTCTTATCTCTGTTGCTTATCCCCTTATTTTGTCAGTTGCAGCTTGAGAATGCAAGGATTGTCATGTTTTTTTAATACCTCTGCTTTTTTATTTTTCATTGTGTTGCAAGGTGAGAGTAAGTGTGCGCTGTTCTATTTGTAATTCACAATCTACCAAGGCAGAGAGCTGTCTGGCTGTGTCTTTGTCATACAAACAGACACCAGATCCGGTCTGATTAAGCTCTACCACCTTTTTATTAAAAGCACCAAAAAGCCCCTTTGTTATTTTTGAGGCCTGCTGACTGTGCTGCGTGGCTGGTGTAGGCAGTGATGTGTGGGTGAGTCAGCCGTCAGGCAGAAGAGGCAACTCTGCCCGTGTTAGGATCACCAGCTCCAGGGTGGGCAGAGAGGCATGTAGTCCCTGGAGCTCCAGTCACCTCTCTGTCTGCAGAGCCTGTATTTATAGGCAACACACACACCCAAACACCCACACACATGCAAACAGTTGTCTTTGCAACTGTGTAAGCCTCATGATTTCTTAGCATGCTGCAGCCTGCTGTCCTTTCATTAGCTACTTTGACTCAATGTCTCTTTCCCTTGCTCGCTGTTCTTCTGGTTGATGCTTTGAGGTGAGTTGTGCAGTATATATGAGATGCCATGACTCAGTGTCCAAAGGCCTAGAGGAATTAGTTAGGTTTGAGTACTAGTATCACTGCCACCGGCTGCTGAACTGATTTAAGACCCTGAGCACGGCTGCTGTTTATACACACACCCACACACCCATGCGCATACACACGCATACGTCGTCACTTGCCTGTCGCAAGTATAATGAATAGCTCTGTGTACTGAGTGCTGTGCTGAAGAGGGGAGGTGATGGATAATGAGTATCAGAGCAGCGTAAAGGACACACTCTCACCCCATGTACACTCGCATGAACACACACACACACACACACACACACACACACACACACACACACACACACACACACACACACACACACACATGATAGCACTCACATGTGTGCCCAAACACACAACACACACAGACATAGAAAACACACTGCCACAAAAAGCAGGCCTGCTGATATCTGATTAATTAGGCAGACCTGGGTTTAATCCTGTTTCTTCTTACACACACTTAAACACACACACACACACACACACACACACACACACACACACACACACACACACACACACACACACCAGAATTTCATGACTGCGTTCATACCAACTGTAGTACGCTGCCTGGAGAGAGAATGAAGGGAGGGAGAATAAAGGGGTACAAGATAGATGGAATGAATTGGCTGGAAAAAAGAGGAATTGGAAGTAATTAGTAGATTTGTGAAAACCTGAGGTGCTTGTCAGATTGTGAGTATCTGTACGTGTACATGTATGCATTTGTGCGTGTGTGTGTGGCCGGAGGCTCTCCTTGTTTCTGGGAGCCCAGAGCATGCTGGGACAGCGGGGCAATGTGTCTCTGACCTCTCCATCTGGAGCCTGCCTAGAGCTCACACAGCCTCGCTCTGCTCAACGTGTCTGTCTGTGTGTGTGTTTCTTGAAGGCAAAACCCTTCAGGCTGTGACTGTCCCTGAAACACTCACAAACAAGCTCATTTGCCCCCCCCCCCCCCCCCCCATCTCTCTCTCACAGCAACCTTACACCTCTCATGACTCTGTTCAGTAGCAACGCAGCATTTAAGCATAATATACAGTTTGTACAGTCAGCAGAAGGCACAGAGGATTGCTCCTCTTATTTCCATCCGCCATCTTGTACTGTCTTTCTTTCCCTCGCTGGCACAGCAACACACACAGTGTGCTTCTCCCCTCCCCCCACTCAGTGATGCAGATTACAGGCTTTGTGTTGTGTTGTCAGTGCGTGGCCAAGACTGTAGTAGCAGGTGTGTGCGGTGTTTGTGTGCATCAGTGGTTATTGTGTGTCTGTAAGTGTGGGGATGTTTGTTTGTGTGTGTGTGTGTGTGTGTGGATGTGTTAGAGTGCACATGTTGAGGCTTGCGCTAGTGCTAGTGGTGGGGTGGCATATGGATGCAGGGTTGGCTGGGCACTGCTATGCACACCAGGTGTGAAATGGACTGTTTAATTAAGTGCTGATGTTGTTGTAATGCATGCTGGGAGGGAGGCAGGTGGAGGAGGGGTGTGGTGGGGTGGGTGTGTTGGCGGGGTGGAGGAGATCACCTTCTGCCTGGCTGGGCTGGGGGCTGGCTATGCTTGGATGTTTTGGCAGAGGCTGTGGTGGTGGAGGTGGTGGTGGCAGAGAATTGGTAGGGGCCATTTGGCAACACAAGAACATTTTTATGTAGTGTTGTCTTCCTATCAAGGCTTAGTGATCCAGTGGGATTCACTGCTATAGCTGCTGGACACCCCTATTGAATGAAAGAGCCTGTTGAAGAGCTGTGATGACTTTTTTTGGCTTTTTGATTGGGTCAGTGGCTGAAGTAAAAGGTGCCGTCTATGCAGGGACACTTGGCCCCAGCCTCTGACCACAGCTTGGTTTGTTTGTTTGTTGCTGCTGTTGGTTGTATCTTTTTGTGTGTGTGCGCATGTGTGGCTCAGCTTGAGCGGTCAAGTGTGGAGGCAGTCTGGGAGAGTGGGACTGGTAATAGAGGAGGCGATAGAGAAAGGAGCTTCACATTAATCACACACAGCTTGGGACTGAGACAGCGCGTTCTTTCTTTCTCTCTTTTCCTCGCTCTTTTCTTCTGTCTCTACCTCTTCTGTCCCTCTCTCTCTCTCTCTCTCTGCGCCGACCCCATCACCACACCACACACACCCCTACACACCAAGCAAGTGACAATCAGTACAGCTAATGAAGTGCAGGTTGAGAGCTGATGAGCCCATTTTAGACTCTGGGGACGAAGGCTGTGCTTCTCTCCTCCTCCTCCTCTAGCTCCCTACAGGGCCAGCACGTATGGCCATCGTCTCTCTGTATAGATGGAAGGGGAGGAGCATATGGCAGAAATGACACCAGCTTGGTGCCAATCCAATGCCTAGAATGATTTTTCTCATTCTCAAATCAAATGGCACGGTGATGTGAGGAAGGGACGAGGAAAGGGATTGGTATGGAAATTGGAGCAGAGTGGTTGAAAATGGACAAGAGGAAATCTTGGAGGAGGGATGGAGGCTTGATGAAGGAAAGAGGCTTGTGGACACACATGACGTTCTGTGATTCTTAACAGGAAGATAATGGAAAACATACATAGATGCACATATGCAAACATGTAACCGCTCTCTCAGACATTTCCCTGAGCCCTTACCCGCTGTAAGTGTAAATGTGTTTATGAAAATTGTGCGTTGAGTCTGACAGATCTACGTCTGGTTGGCAGCCACTGTGTTTGAAGAACAGAAGGAAAATGAATCGGGGTGTAGGAAGAGTTGGTGGGCGGGTGGTGGTTGCGTGGGGTGTCGTTAGAGAGGAGGAGGAGGAGGGACTGATAGAGGAATAATAGCTGTTTGTGTTTTTGTGTGTGTGTGTGTGTGTGTGTGTGTGTATACATGCCGAGGAAAGACGCCTAGAAGTGTACACAGATTCTGCAAGCTGCAAGAAGAGAATGAAGCCGCTGGTAGACGACCCTTGTCTCTTTCATTTCATTCTTCCCCTCACCTGCTTCTCTTCCTGCTCTCTTAATTATTTAGTCTGCCCTGCCTCTTCTCCTGTCTGCTTTGCCTCTACATGGAAAAGGAGGAGGAAGAGGAGGAGATGGGAAGAGAGGGGGGTGAGAGAAATAGATGGAGTACACACACACACACTCTGCACCTCTCCCCTCCCTCCAGCCCTATTTTTCCCCCATCCTTGCGTATGCATGTTGTGAGTGCGTGTGTCTGTGTGTGGTGAGTGAATAGGGTGTGACACTAGAGCAGTATTAAGTGTAGCTCCATTCCCCAGGCTGAGTGGGCTGCTATTGATTGGCCTAGTCTTGCACGGGAGAGTAATAGCTCTCAGAGGTGAGGGGGGGAGGATTAGGCCACTAATTGCCATTGTGCAGACAAGATATGCCTACCCCCTCAATATCCCCCACCCCGTCCCTGCCACCCACTTACCCATCTGCACCCCTTATCTCTCTGCTTTCCTCTCCGCTCCATCTCTCGCCTCACCTCGCACCTATTTTGCGCTCTCACTTGCTTTTTTTCCCCCTCCAATCACTCCCCATCATTTTTCATGTCTCACCTCACATGTATCATCACCATCTTTTCCACACACGTCTTATTCTTCTTCCCACCTTCCCCTTGTCGCTCCCACCACCACTCACACATAGATTTTCAGATTCACCTCACTGCCATTATTGATTCTTTCCATTATTTAGTGGTATTAGTTAGAATGAGGTGTTTAAAATCAGTCAATATCCTGACCGCACCTACCATAGGCTCATGTCTGTCTGTTAGGTTATGTTGCCACGGAAACTGAAGCAGGGAAGAAATGACGGTTTCATAGAGATCTGTGGTTTTTTGTTCTGATAGTGATAATTGGAGAGGAAGTAGACCTGAAACTGGCTTGAGGTTTCAGCTGTTTTTTTTATGCATATAAGCACATTTGATGCACAAAAGCACACTTACCTGCGCATACACACACATAAGTACACATCTCCTGCTGTCCTTGTTGCAGCAAGTGTGTGTCCCATTGAGAGGGTTGTGACCCAGTTTGACTGTGTAATGCTGCGCTCACTCTGAGCAGAGGAGACGTACAGCACACTGTACTGTCAGGAGAAGAGGCAGAGGCTGGGAGAAGAAGAGAGGAAATGAGAGGAAACACAGAGGTTAAATCATAAGAGCAAAGTAAAAATAAAGAAAAGAAGGGAAGACAGAATCGAGGGTGTAGCCTGTATGACGGGAGGCAAAGATGCAACATTGGAAAGATGAAATCGCAGTCATATACGTATGTGAATGGGAGCATATCATATGAGAGCTTTGGAACTAGAGAGAGAAAGCGAGATGTGTGGAAAGCAAGGCATGTGACCAGACCGTGACCCTGCGCTACAGGGTTTCCCTTGAGGGCTTTGTTAATGTGGCACAGCTACAGCGCAGCAGAGAAGCTCATTGGGCCAGCTTTTTACCACCTGCTGTGTGAGTGTGTGCGGTGGAGGGGGGGAGTCCTGTGTGTGGCTGCAAGCGCCACTGACTGTATATACATTCACTATGGCTGTTCACTCCCAAGCTGTGTGTGTGTGTGTGTGTGTGTGTGTGTGTGTGTGTGTGTGTGTGTGTGTGTGTGTGTGTGTGTGTGTGTGTGTGTGTGTGTGTGTGTGTGTGTGTGTGTGTGTGTGTGTGTGTGTCCTGCATGTCAAGGCTGTGTGACTCTCACAGGGCTGCTCATCCTGATCACTGTCACTTCATAATAGGGGCCTAGGGCCATCCATCTGGCCCTCTGTGTGTGTGTGTGTGTGTGTGAGCGTGAGTGTGAGTGTGAGCGTGAGCATGCACACATATTATTTGTTGCCATTGTAGTGCTGCAACCCTTTTTATTCCCTAGTGAAGGAGCTACACAGTCACACTGTTGTTACATTTGCCTTCTTATCAGTAGAGCAAAGTATTAGTCTTATGCTCTTTCTTTCGCTGTATTCATGTCATTTGTCTCTGTATTTCTCCAGCTGCATCCTCCATCAGCAGTGAGTCCTCTCCAGTGTCCTCCCCGGCCACCAACCACAGTTCTCCAGTCAGTACACCCAAGAGGGGTCCCCTCGGACCAGGACCTGTCCTGGTACCCCCAGCAGGCCACAGCGTGCCAAACACTCCACCTGTAGTCACCATTGCTCCAACAAAGACCAGCAACGGCCTCTGGAGGAACGAGGGACGCCAGGTAAAACCACATCCAAACACCCGTCACACTGACCTTGAGGCTGCTCTCTTACTTGCCTTTTTTTCTTTCAGTTGGTCTTTCTTTAGTCTCAGATTGTTCCACTGTATTTTCTCTCTTTGTATTTTCCTCTCTGTCTCTTATCTGGCTGTTAAAGCAACATTCAAATGTTCTCATTCTTCAGCTCGCCTGCTAACACAAAGTTGTACACTGACAGCCTCTCACAGGATTAATGGATTTTGTAGGTGGCCTGTAACCCATAGTGTGGCAGTACGTATTTGACATATGTACATGTGACATAGCTGGCAGGTCTATGAATGTCTGCTTCCCCCAAAACCTCCCCTCACCACCCCCCCATGGCTCCATGCGTTAAACAATGCCAGCTGCCACTGGGACGTCGAGGTGACAGCCTCAACGGCAGCTAACATCTGTGCCCCTCCAGCCCCCCTCCCACTTAGCCCTCTTGCCCTTGGACCAGCCCCTCCCAAGTCCCCAGCCTTTAGCCTCCTAACCCCCCACCTCCAGCCTTTACCGTCTTCACTCAAGCAGTCAAGTGCATCCTCCGCCTCGTCACCCCGACACCCTCTCTCTGTTAGGTAGTTGTGGAGAGAGAAAGAGGGAGAGCTGCTTGCTTTGATAAGGAGTGGATTATGGATTATGGCCTTGCTTTAAGCCTTCTTATCTCAGCTCAGGGCTAATTGTCGATGCCAAGCGCACGGTTATGAACAGCACTCGGCAACATGCGGAAACGTCAAAGTGTCCCGGAGACAGGGAGAAGGGGGATAGCGAAGGGTGAGCAAGCAGGTCAGCCAGCCAGCAGTGTGTGGTAGCATTCAGGCCATTGTCCTCTCCCCTGGACAACCCCCATGACCGCCACCCTCTGTAGCTATAGCTTTTACGAAATGACCCTTTCGCAGTTCAAGGGTCACTCAGAGCGGGGAGGGGCTGGAGAGACAGGGGAGCTCTCCCAGTGATGTCACCCTTTTTGCCTTTCCTTCAGCATAGCAAGTTTCAAAGAGCAGAAGAAGAAATAAAGTGACAGAAGCACTCTCCACTCCCGTCCACACAGCCATATATTGTAGCCAATCCTGTGTGTATGTTTGTGTGCTTTTGCAGGGTTGTTGATGTGGGTGTGTGTGGGTGTGTGTGTGTGTAAGAGGTCAAGCTCAAATTGAAAAGGTCGTGTCACTGGGTTTGCGTCGCCTCCAGCATCCCGGGGCCACCCAGCCAAAGAATAAGGGGGTTAAGGGAGTTGATGTTGATGTGGAAGTTGGGATGAGGGGGTTGAGGTTGGGGGGTGGCAGCAGCGGGGACGCGTCACAAAAGCTGGCGTCATAGCATTTCTCCTATATCCACAGTGCCGCTTCAGCGAGCACATGTAACTCTGTGGTCACAAAGAGCCATAAAGGACAAACGCATACATACATGCCATCAAAATGTCCCTCTTAAGCAAAGATGATACTGTCTGGAGCTTCGCTTCCATTGATAATCATTGATCAGGAAGAATGCATCAGGGAAGAAAGGGCGACTGGCACTTTAACCTTGCCCCTGTGCCCTTTACCCTTCTCCTTCTCTTACCCACTGTCAACTATCATCATTCAAGTTTTATGCCAAATTTCTTGGGTAAGATACCTTTGTGCCATGACATGACCAACCTGTGTTTTTCCATATGACAAAAAAACAGAAAGAATAGTTGCATATAGAGGCAGCAGTCTGTTCTCTGGATTCCCTGTAAAGCGTCCTAGAAATGCTTATTTGTTGCTGTGTGTGCATATGTGTGTGTCCTGCTTTCTGTGTGTTAGAAGGGTTGATTAGTGTCTCTCTGGCTGAGATGTGAGTCTGTCTTTCAGAGGGGGGTGATAGGCAAGGCAGCGAAGGAGGGAGGGCTTGGTGCGTTGGCATTTTGCTTTAATGACTGCAGGAGTCTGCTCCCGCTGCTGCCTGTAATTGCTTTTTAATTGGCAATTTGGATTCATGGCTCCATCTGAGAGGCGTAAACGAGCGCTCTACAATGTGCGGGGTCTCCCACCCTCACTGGGGGTTACAGGGGCCTGGCTTGCACAGAGGAAGATGGCTGTTAATGGATCTGTCTTTGAGTCTGAGTGCTTGTATTTGTGCTCTGTGCTGTGTATGTGGCATGGTGCTGGTGAATATTGTGTGTTTGAGAATAGAAGGCTGTTTTTTGGCAGGGTAAAAGGTCAAAATGGGATGGCTGGTTGGATGTGTAGGTGCCTGAGTGACTAAGGTGCCTCTCTAATGGGGATGGAAGGTTCTGTCTTTGTGGTGTTTGTGCTTTTTCAAGGCGGTGACCTTTTACACCCACACCTTTGCATGTTTTTCTACAGGTGTGCATTCACACATGCAAGCACAGACATACACAAACAGCGACTAAGCTCAGGCAAAAAAAAGATGTGCATACAGCATGACAGCCATATGCACATATTGTCATTTACAAACAGGTTTCTACATTCCTTTTTATTGAACATCTCACATGTAAGAGGGACTTGTTGGTTTTCAGTGACAATATTAACTGTAAAAGAAGCCGGTCGGTTGCAAAATTGCTGCAGCACCACTATGTTTTGTTGTGTTACAAGCATCTTGGTTACATCCTCTTATGATGGGATTTCAGTGAAATTTGTTAGAAAGGAACAGTTGATTCAATTTCAGTGGTAATTTGTGTCTGGCAATTGCACCAATTGACAGTTAATTTAGTCATAGCCATAATGATGAAACCATGCCCCTGTCACACAAACTCTGTGTATGACGCAGGATGGTTTAACCCTCATTTGATTCATGCCAACTACTGGTCACCAGATAAATACCTGATAGTCAGAGTTCAACACTTATAACAGACTTTGCATGATTTTATTTGCTACGTAGGTTCTTGTGTTGTTATGTCGTCAAAAGTCAGTGGAGTGTCATTTGGTTTAACTATAGCTTTCACTTTCTTATTTGGTCAATTTCCGATGCAGCAGCTTGATGAGTGGTTTAGTTAATGCACAGACTGAGGCAGAAGTGCTACTTGGACTTGGGATATCAGGGTGCTCCTCACACATAACACAACAAACATACATAAATAAATAAATGCATCGATCTGTACCATCAGTGTTGTTACTCAATGATGACAGCGTTGCTAAACACTGATCACTTGGTTAGCAAAGCTGTCATCAGTGTGATTATTGCAATTGATTAACTGACAGTGTGACAAAAAGCAGCTCCTTTTGTTTTCACAGGCATATTACTGGAGAGGCATTGCTCACAGAGAGCCTGGCATCTTGTGGCTATACTATCTGATATTGACTTCTTTTGACATATGTGAACCTCTTTTTCCAGTTGGCTGCTGATTGGGAGGGAACGTCCACCTTCTCCCTGTGCTCATAAAGCTTTGAAAGGATGGAAGTGGGGTGGGGGCTTTTCTGGGACGGGAGGTTTTAGGGAGTTGAGTGCCTTACTGTTTAGTGAAGCGCTACACACAACAAGGAGCAAACATGGAACTGCTGGAAAGCGGGAGGAGCGTAAGAAACAAAGGGGGACGTGGGGAGTCCAAACATTAGAGGCATTTAAGATTGGATGTTAGTGCATCAGTGTCAGCCTGGGTCAGTGGCTGCAGAACAGGACGTGGAGGTAATGGCTCCCTAAATTGGATTTATTTTATCAGAGGCAGCAGTGAGAGCGAGGGCAGTGCTGCTGTAGGGTCTCTCTCTAATCCCAGGGAGCCCAGAGGTTAATTTAGTGGGGCAAGAAGTGCCTCTTCCTCTCACCCTCTTTATGTCTTCATCTCTAAATTTCCTTTCTTCCCTCCTTCCATTCTTTCAAATTGTTCCCTTGCCAACTTCAACTTGAAGTCTCGTTTTGCGGCAGATGAGATAACTGTTCCACCATACCTATGAAAATCCTCCTCGACTGTATATCCCTCCATAAATAATTTCCTTGTACGATTTACAAGGGTTGTAAGTTTCTCTGTTCTGCGATTGCATTTGTAAGCGGAGGGAAACCAAAGCTTCAGAAAATGCACTCCCACTCCCACAGCAGGATGTCTTTGTAGCTCTGAAACGGTGTATGTGCCTGCTGAGTGTGTATGTGTGTTTGTTGTGGGATTGAATAAGTGAGACCAGGCTTGCTGCCAAAGGGAGAGAGGGAGGTGAAGGAGAAGAGGGAAGAAAGAGAAACAGAGGCAGAGGGATGTTGCTTTTTGGACTTTGTTGTCTTCCCTGTAGATGTTACAGTGTGTGTAAGTTATGTGCACACACACACACACACACTTTTCCAAGATCAAAGTCATCGTCTCTCTAGAAGTACTGCTGTTGTACATCTACCATTACCACATCATCGATTATAAGGATGACATCTCTTGTTTACAATTAGAGAAAAACAGTGAGGCTGTTTTTTACCACTCTCTGCCTGCTTCCTCCATTTTACCGTATATTCCCCTCAGAGAAAAGTTGATCCGTCTATTTTTACAGTGATGTGGTTTGTGTGAGAAAGCGGATAAAAGTGCCTGAGGTAGGCAGAGAGAGGGAGGGAGCTGATGCACCATAAACAGGCCTATTCTTTCCCCCATCTCTCCCCTCACAGGATGGGCTCCATGAGCAGTGACAACCGTGACGGTCACAGGTCCTCACGAACAATGACTAAGACTCCCTCTCTGTATCTCTCTCCAGGCTGACTCGGGGCCTCGTGGGGCCAGCAGGGAACGCCTGGGTGCAGAGGGTACCCTCCCCCAGGAAAAGGGTGGCCCCTCAGTCCCTGCCCACCTCCTGGGAAACCCCTATGCCTTTGGTCTCAACCCTGGTGCTGTCATGCAGGATTCACGTTTCCAGCCCCTCAAGTGAGTCACACACTGCTTTGCAGAGTTGCCACATTTTCAATTAAAAAGTTTCTACACACTTTGATGTAAGTGTATGATCAATAATTCATGGGTTTATTAAAATCACTGGAATAAGCAGCTGCAACAAATGTACAAACATTTGTCTTGTTGGCATTGGTGCTGAGAAACAATTAGAATTTATGAAGTTTCCTGGTGAAAATTGGTATTTTTGCATAAGTGTGCAATCAATCTAACCATAGCTTTTGTCTGTTGTGCCCCTCCTCTTACCTTCAGTCTACCCAGACAGTTGCCTAATGCAGTGCCCCCTGGTCATGTACCAGAAGAGTACCTCCGTGGTTTCCGGCCCTATGCCACGACTGAGGATGCCCTCCGCATGCCGTCTTTGCCCTTGGGCCTGGACCCTGCCACTGCAGCTGCCGCAGCAGCCTACTACCACCCCAGCTACCTGCCCCACCCTTCCTTCACGCCATACAGGTAAGCCTCTCCATTAATTTGTTTTGTTGACTTGGCACCCATTTCCTCTGAGAGCAAATTGTGCAAACCAGTGCATATGACTGAACTAAGTAATTGCACTGCTTTCACTCAGCAGTAAACGCATTAGTGTATAGCTGACCTTGAATTCATGTTCCCAGAGGTAAAAAAATTTGTTGAGGTTCTTTATTTGTATATTTATTTAACTGGGAGAGATTTTATTGAGCGTAAGAGAGTTGAAGAGAGACATGACTAAGACGGATGGCAGTACAAATTAAGAAAATCAGGCTCCAGGTTAACGAAACACAAACTAACAGAATACCGATAGTAGATACAAATTAGCCAAATTCAAAGTATCCGCATGGACAGGAAGGAAGTCAAAGGAAGTTAAAACGAAGGTTACAGAGTATCACTTACAACAATTACATTCTTGCACTGAGCTCTGGGGTACCTCACAACACATAAAAGCAGAGTTTATCATATTGGAGTCCTAAATGAAACCTTTATATACTGCATCATGTGACAGGCTGCTGCTAAGAAGCCTCTGTTTGAAAATATCCTGGTCAGCTGTGTCAAAATGCTTTTAAGAGATTTATTTAAAAATAGATATACATCGCCGTTTATTCCCAAAAGGCAACAGTGATGTCATTTACAACCTTCAGAGCTGCTGTAATGACGCTTTATTGCTTGGAAATAAAATTATTTATGAGACTAACAAAAGTCTGTATATTCTTTATTAAGGAAGGAGTTGTATTCATTTTGAAGCTTCCTAAACCAAGTCAGTTAATAGCAAGACCCATTTCCTTGTCTTTACTCAAGCTAGGTCATACCTGTGGATAAAATATGAACACAAAAAAGAGAACCACAGCTGGTTTTGCCACTTAATTTATAAATCTGGAGGTTATTCATGCATGTTTTTTGAGAAATTAAATAATCCCTGAGCTGTTTTATACATCTGGGATAAGCCATAACCTGCTCACCACTGTGGTTTGTCCTCTCATAAGGAAAATGTGTTTTTTGTGTGACAGCCCAGTTGATCACACATAAAAAAATACACCAGCAGCAAAACATCTATGTGCAATATTTGTTAAAAAATACATTAATTTTAAATGTGTACTACGTATGATCATGTGGACTCTGAAGGACCCTGCTTCCTTGGGGCTATCACACAGGCTGCGTGCCCCTGGCCTGTCAACCCAGCAAGATCAGAGGACTGCAGCACCCATCACACACTGCGCTGTAATGGATTTAATGAGGGGATGAGCAGTGGATGTCACACGCATACACAAAAACACACAGTTGTGCATCAACACACAGCACAGTCTCTCGCCAGCTGCTGTGTGGTGATTGAGGTTAGCTGACAGACACTGCTGCTTTCTTGAAAGATGGAGGACCCTGTGATGTCTCTTCTTTGGGAGATGGAGGCACGCAGGTTAATGAAAGTGAATGCTGCACTGTCACATGGGGAGATTGACTCCTTCTGTTTCTCTCTTTTCTTCTTCTTATTGCATCCTTATCTCCCAGGATGGATGACCCATTCTGCCTCTCTGCTTTGAGGTCACCTTTCTATCCGCTGCCAGCAGGGGGAGCTTTACCCCCCATGCATCCCTCTGCTGTTCACATGCACCTACAAGGGGTCCGCTACCCTGGAGACTTCACACACCCTTCACTGTCAGCACTGCAGTCTGAGAGGTAAAATCACCTTAATTCACACATACATACATATACTCAGTAGATCGCAGCAGTCTGCCGTGATTACGGATTGTACTTTCTAATTTCACTGACATCTGCTTTCTAATGCTCTTCAGGCTTCAGCTGGAGGATGAGCTGCGGCAGAGAGAGAGGGAGCGCGAACGAGAACGCGAGCGCGAAAAAGAGCGAGAGCGTGAGGTGGAGAGAGAAAAAGAGCGGGAGAGAGAACGAGAGCGGGAGAGAGAGCGGGAGAAGGAGCTGGAGAGGGAGAGAGAGCGCGAGCGAGAAAGAGAGCGGGAGAGAGAGCGGGAGAAGGAGAGAGAAAGAGAGAAGGAGCTGGAGAGGCAGAAGGAGAGAGCGCTGAGGGAGAAGGAGCTGCAGGCGTCCAAGGCCATGGAGAGCCACTATCTGGCTGAGCTCCATGCCATGAGGGGGCAGGAGGACCGAACCAAGCCTGAGAGACTCACCCCTAATCGGGCTGGTATGTGTCCGTGCTGCCCCTTTAGCTCTTTTAAGCTAAAATCATACTGCTCATAAACACTTGTCCGTACAAACAATTCATATCAACTAGAGCTGAAACAATTAGATGATCAATCAATGAGTCTGTTGAAAGAAAATTTACCTACAACAATTGATGATAATCAGTTAATTGCTGAAGTAATTTTTTAAGCTATTTGCATGTAAATTTGCTGGTTTTCTTAATCTTTTCTTATCATAGTAAACTGAACATTCTTGGGTTTTGGACTGTTGGTCAGACAAAACAAGCCATTTGAAGTCATCTCTCGTGCTCTTGTCCACGCGTGATGGACATTTTCCCTATTTTCTGACATTTTATAGACCAAATTAATAATAATGAAGAATTGAGAAAATGAAAGTAATTATTAGCAGCAGCCTTAATATCAACATTTTTACACTGAACTTTCTCCCTCCGCAGATAAAACCAAAGAGCCCGCCCCTCCAGCTCCCAAACCAGTCCCGCCAGGACTCCACTCTTCAATGGTCCAATCACATCATCCCGTCCCGGGTCTAATCTCAGGCCACGGCCTCTACATGGGTCCCGGCGGTGTAGGGACGGGCCTCTCTGCCTCAATGCTTGCTCAGAGGACCAATGAGGAGGAGAGGTGGTTGGCGCGGCAACGCAAGCTGCGGCAGGAGAAAGAGGATCGTCAGTACCAGGTGTCTGAATTCCGCCAGCAGGTTCTGGAGCAGCACCTGGACTTGGGCCGACCAGGTGATGCACCAGATCACAGGACAGACTCACACAGGTGAGACAACGCTCACAAGGATAAACTCATTGCAGTTCAGCCAACATGTGCAGGAATTTCAAACCCACTTAAATGTTTTAACCACATGCCATGGCAGTATTTATTTCCCCATGACTTGGCGAATGCAGAGTTGTTTTGTCTGTGTTATCTGATGGAGACGAGCAGTTCTGGGGTCTCTGTGACACCAAAACACATGCATGCTCTCAGTGCAAACACTATTTTGGGGTGTTTGGCTGTCTGTCTCTGCTAGCCTGATAGGGACAGTTGTGCCTGTGTTTTGAAGCCTCAGAAGCTGGCAGGCTTTAGAAGTCTGTTTTCAGGCAGGACTGGAAAAAAGATAAACCCTGTCAGAAGCATCACGTTTACTCTATTTCTGTCCATGCTTCTTTCCAGGCCTGATATGTACACACACGGGCAGCTATGTTTAGGTGTTGATGTAGGGTGTAAAGTGGGGTCCTGATGACGCTGTTTGAGTAGCGGGTAGGGGTTTCAAACAGGCAGCGAGTGGGACAGCTAAGATACACAAAGGCTAATTCTCGACTAATCCTCTCAACCTTGCACAGCGTAAGCCCCCTACTTACCCTCCTTTTGTTACTGTGCCTGTGTTTGTGTTGTTGTGTGTGATTCAGACGTGAGGTTGTGGTTAATGCCGGACTGGTAGGACAGGAGAGATACACACGTCTGCTATCTGTAACCCTGCGGTATAATCGCAGAATCACAGCTCACAGGCTGCAGATTGCAGATAACACACACATTTACTCACACACTCACACAGAAACGCAAACACAAACAGGAGGCATAGATAATTTGACTGGTCATGCAGTGTGCGCTCCTGCCAGGTTTGATTTGGAAAGACGCTCGAGACAGTGTCCATCAGCCATCTGCCTTTTTTTCTTCCTCACTGTTGCCATTTTTTTCCCACCACCATACCATTATTCCTTTTCAAGTCTCTCTCTTCACCCTTGTTCTCCCTTTACATATATATTATTCTCCTGTCTCTCACATCATTGAGTACGATGCCCTTTCTAACAATCCATCGTTGTCCTTACCCTCCCTATGTCAGTCATTTTCTCCTCTACCTGCCTGCCTGTCAGGAGAACATTTCTCCTGGCCTCTACCTCAGTAGACTGCTGTCTGAACTCGCTCTCTCCTCTGTGTGTGTGTGTGTGTGTGTGTGTGTGTGTGTGTGTGTGTGTGTGTGTGTGTGTGTGTGTGTGTGTGTGTGTGTGTGTGTGTGTGTGTGTGTGTGTGTGTGTGTGTGTGTGTGTGTGCGTGCGTGCGTGCGTGCGCGCGCGCGCGTGCGTGCGTGTGTGTGTGTGTGCGTGTGCGCCACACTACAAGGACCTAACAGATCAAAAACAGGCCTGTATATCTGGAGGACATTGTGTGCCTTGGCCACATCCTCACTCTGCTCTGGGCTACTCTGTCTAGGTTTGATAACACTGCTTTGCACAGACACACAAATCCACAGACATACTGACAGGGATGAAGGGAAATGGGCAAGGGAAATATAAGCACTGTGGTGTGTCTCTGCGTTGCATGTGTGATTGGAAAACACTATTAATATGAGATATGGGCATTGTACTGTATTTCTAACAGGTAAATATGACCCCTGTTCCCTTGTATCTCTACAGATCCATACCAAATCACCATGATCCAGGAAGCCGGGACCTCCACCCTCACTTAGGCGCCCCACCACCCCTCATCTCCCCTAAACCTCCTCAGCCACCACGTGAACACCACCCTCCGCCTCCCACCACCCTTTGGAACCCAGCATCTCTTATAGAAACAACCTCAGAGTCCAGACGTAACCACGAGCCCTCAGGGATGGGACACTATGAGCTCAGTCGGCTGCCCCCAGGGCCTTCCAAATATGAGGATGGAGTACGAAGGAGAGAAGGGGGAGCAATGGAGAAGTATCCCCCATTGAGAGGTCCTCCGGTCCTGCCGGAGCCCAGCACATTCCTAGCTGATCTGGAGAAATCCACCCAGTCTTTCTTCAGCCAGCAGAGGGCATCACTGTCTCTGTCCAGCCAGTATGAATTAGAGGGAGCCGTGAAAAGCAATGCTGGACTAAAGAGCCTCCCGGGGCACAGTAGACATGGACAGGGGCTTGGATTGGTCGCTGGGCCGGGGATGGGACAGGTAGCCACACTGGGGATGGGTCCAGACACAATGCTGATGTATGACGAGTTCCTTCAGCAGCACCGAAGGCCTGTCAGCAAGCTGGACCTGGAGGAGAGGAGGAGAAGGGAAGCCAGAGAGAAAGGTATGCACCAGACTACTCCTGATAACATGCACTCTTACATGCTTTGAAAAACATTTATGTAACTGACAACTTTATCAGAGGATCTAAAAAGTGGAGTGTCAGTAGTGACCTCTTTGATTGCTGCAGGTTACTACTATGAGCTGGATGACTCATATGATGAGAGTGATGAGGAGGAGGTGAGAGCCCATCTCAGGAGAGTAGCGGAGCAGCCCCCACTCAAACTGGATGACTCCACAGAGGTAAAACACCTGCCAACACATACGCTTTCTGTGCTTTCCTTGATGTTGGCACACACAAGCAGTCATGACAAAAAATTCACAAAGATTTTTATTTTGCCTCTCTCTGTACAGAAATTGGACTTCCTGGGAGTGTTTGGCCTGACCACGGTGGGCCGGCGGGATGACCTGGTGCAGCAGAAGAGAAGGAAGAGGAGGAGGATGCTCAGGGAGCGAAGCCCCTCACCGCCTGTCTCGCAATCGAAACGCACTCCTCCTCCCCCTCCTCCCCCCCAACTCAGCACACGCTTCACCCCTGAGGAGATGGACCGAGCACCAGAGCTGGAGGATAAGAAGCGGTTCCTCACCATGTTCAGACTATCCCATGTCACTATACAGCAAAGGAGAGGTAAGGGAATCTATATTAAATCACAGTATGAGCTCAGTCTATGGAGCAGGTACTCCATCCCACACTTTTAATTTACTCCGTCATGTTTAAAGCCACTCTAAAAACCCCGGGTAAATAAATATAGGCGATTCTGTCTAACAATTATCCTAAATACGGGTCTTTAGTGTTGTTTACCAACTGTTTTGTTTAATTATGTTTCACAAACTACATTAATTAGTAGAAGACTTAACTGTGCATAACAATCCCTCTTAGCTATCTTTATTAAATAAACCATGGCTCTTTTATTGTTTAAGTAAACAATGTCTGTGCCCAGGAAGCTAACTCCATTGCTTTCAAAGGTAAAATATCAGAATTAAGTCAAGGAAATTGTTTTGACTGACACTGATAAATACTTGAACATGATCTCAAGGCATAGCAGAGCCCACATCAGTGTGCTTCAGCGAGCTAGTTAGAAACCACTACATCACAGAACTGACCCAGTGCCCTTTACATGCCATACAAACATCCCCATCCATTACTCATATCATATCTCTTCTCTCTGACGTCTCATTTCAGCAGAGTCAAGAAGAAGACTGATTGCACGCTCATTTAGCTTTTACAAAGTAGTAGTCATTCTCAGTCGGCTCTACAGCCTGCCGACGCATCACTTCAGCTGAGCTCTGCCTGCTTTACATGCACTGCATTCTCATTAACATGTTGACTCAAGTCTTGAAGGAAATCATAAAGGGGTCAAACAATGGACGTGTCAACTTCAAAGCCCTCTATTATATGCAGCATATATTAAACTCTGTATGCATAATTTAATGCTTTACATTGCCCTAGTTAGAAAGGTGGACTCGTGTCAAGGTTCTGTTTGTAGACACTTGCAGTTATGAAGACACACACACACACACACACACATACATACTGACGAGTAATTGGGAGTGGCAGCAGTGGGCTTACAGTGATCCTAGTCCAATCCTCTTGATTTACTGTTTGCTGCCTACAGATGGCAGCGCACAGCCTCCCACGCTGTCAGGCCACACTCAACCTCCTTTTACACACACACTTTGGAGAAATAGGTGCTTATGAAATTGTGAGTAAGATACATACAGACATGACTAATGCTACAAAGATTTACAAATTATTTTTTTCTCTGTCTCTTAGATAATGAAAGGGTGGTGGAGCTGCTTCAGGCCATTAAAGAAAAGAGTGTAACCTTGGATACCATCAGACATGCCCCTCATCCGCTGTGTAAGAGCCCTCCAGCACAGATCTCTGGTGAGACGCATGCTAATCAACATAAATATACACACTTTCTCATCCCTGACGTATTGGGTTAGAGTGGTAATTATTCATTTGAAAAATATCTGGATGAGAGATGCATCTAAAGTTTCTAATTGCAGTGTATCCATCTGTAGTAATGTGGATCTTGACCTCATCATGACTAACACGTGTTCAAATGATTGCAGATTCTGCATTTGCCCAGCCGTCCTCTGAATCAGAAGACCACCACAGTGTCAGACCACATAGCCCCTCCCCACATTGCCCAGCGTCCCCCAATGGCCATCCAAAACCCCTCGGGGACACATTAAGACCAAAGGAACCCCCTTCTCCAGCTGTCTACCCAGACAAGGCCCGGGGGCCCAGTGAGGGACCGATCTCTAAGAGAAGCTCCAGCCTGCTGAACTGCTTGCGGCCCCCACACCCCCTGCAGGCTAAGGAGGGCCTTCACAGCGTCAACGGACGCACCAAACCCTGGGACAGCTTCACTCCGGAGGAATTTGCCCAGCAGTTCCATGAATCTGTGCTTCAGTCCACTCAGAAGGCTCTGCAGAAACACAAAGGTAAGCCTCACCTGACAGGAGCACAGGATAGTGACTAGAGAGACCACATTTCAGCAATAAGACTGAAGTAAAACCTACAGGTCAGCCAGGGCCAATAAGGGGAAATAATCGTTATTTGTAGCCCTAGATTAATCAACTAATCCTTTCACAGCTATTGAAATGAATAAAAGTGGATGAAATACGACAACCCTCCCTTCTCCTCCATCTTGTCCGTCAGGTGGAGCCACGGGGATGTCAGAGTCGTCCCACGTCCAGGAGTCGTCTGTTCACTACAACATTCCAGAGCTTCAGAGCACCCCCGGCCGGCCACCGCAGCCGCACTCACAATCTCACTCGAATGCACATCCGTTTCCCCATTCGCTCTCACACTCTCACCCTCAGCCCAACGGGCAGCACTTCTCTGTAGCCCAACACCGGGAGGCCTCAGGGACGAGGGAGGACCTGTCTGGACCAGAGGACTCTGAGGAGGAAGAGGAGGAGGAGGAAGAAGAGGCTCCTGCTTCCAAGTGGCAGGGGATTGAATCTATATTTGAAGCTTATCAGGAATATGTTGAAGGTAAGCAGACACACCGAACATGCAGCGATTATACTGCTGCTGCTATTAAATTTAAGTGCTGGTTTTATGTCTCCTCTACCCGCTATTATATGTTGATTTCTCTCCTGAACAGACTTGATTTATAACAGCTGTTGTAGTGTTCTCTCGTCACTAGAGGGTGGTATCATCCTTCTTCTACACAATGAAGTCATATGCAAATAAATGTGTAATTAGGATTTGTACCAGAAATTCATTCAACTTGAATACACACAATTTTCACTGGTATATTTTATTACCTTTAAACATAAAGACATGCATCTGAAGAACGTTTTTCCTCTGTGCTAGTTGCTTGTGATAAATAAGCCTTGTAGCATCTGCTGTTTAGATAGCACACGGTAAAAAGGCTTAATTTTTATCACTAACCAACTCTCTTCTTTTTTTCTTCCCATCTTCTCTGATTCGGTGTCGTCCTCTAGAGCAAAGTTTGGAGCGACAAGTGTTGCAGAACCAGTGTCGAAGACTAGAAGCTCAGAACTACAACCTCAGTCTAACTGCTGAGCAGCTGTCTCATAGCATGGGGGTAAGATGCACGTACACCGCTAGTGTTACTGTGCCACTTTTCATCATCTCTAAGCCCAAACTCATCCCTCCCACTTACACATTTCCCTTCCATCTCCACACATTTTTAACACTTTTATTGCCCTCCATAATATACATAAAATGGCTTGGAAACCACAATACTACAAACTAAAGTAAATTGATCACAATGAAACAAGCAGCTATTCTGGCAAATCATTAATTTCAACGCTTATTTGCAGTGCAGGTTTTCAAAGCAACATGAAGGAACCAGTAGAGTTCAAAGATACCAAATATTCAGTGCATACAGTGCAAGTCAAAAACTGCAATCGCCTTTAATATGGCAAGAGAAGCAGTTTTGAAAAGCATGTTCACACACAGTATCCCAAACAATGGGGGTCCATAGGATAAGTTCCAATAGGTACCATAACTGCATGGTGCTCTGCCAAGAGATATGTGGCCATGTACAGCAGCAGGTGCACCTTATTGTCCAGAGATATTTTCATAATCTCTGGATGATAATGTTTCTATATAAACTGTTCATTAAAGTCAATAATGGTTTCATGAACACCATGAAAATGTTTCATCCCATCAGACCATAACCCACAGGTGTTGGGTGTAGAGTATAAACCAGACATCCACCTCTATAATCCTTGAAATAGAGGCTTGAAAAATGATGAAATATCTCAATACGGTTTGTGACATGAATGACAGCAATCCCCAGAATCACTGTATTCTTTATTATTCTCATTTTGTTTTTTGTTTCTCCTTTATTTTTTCCCACCCTTGTGCTGATGTCATATAACTGAAATATCATCCTTGTTGTTGTGATTTTGTGTAAACGTTATATTTTCTGTCTTCCCTCTCTGCTACCCTGGTTGTTTAGGAGCTGATGTCCCAGAGACAGAAGCTGGCAGTGGAAAGGGAGAAGCTACAAGCAGAGCTGGAGCACTTCAGGAAGTGTTTGACGCTGCCACAGACACACTGGCCGAGAGGCGGCCATTACAAGGGCTACCCTCCCAGGTGACCTCAACACGCCCACCTGATGGCCCCCAGGCCCCGGCCACCTCTCCTCTCAGACTGACACCCAGAGTTTATTTTTCATGGCCTGGTCCACATGGCTCCATGGAGGAGAATATGGCTGGCTAGATAAGATGAATGAATGAATGAATGGATGAATGGAGTGAATGGCTAGATGGATGATACAGGACCATACAGTGAAGGACAGGCAGTCTTTGGATTGTGGCCAGCCAGGGACTGTGCCACGAGCCACTAACGCGTGCCAATGTAGCCAACCCCCGAGACGAGCGAGAGTATGGGACAGGAGTACCTGAAGATCAACACAAACACACACATGCACCTGCTTTTTCACAGTCTTCAGTCCCTGCTGCTCTATTGTTCAGTCCCTGCATCCCTCACCGCCACAGCTACACAGACAATCCTGCCAATGAGGGAGCAGCTACCCCAGGAGGGGTGTCGTCAAGAGACTTGAACGCTCCAAAGGCTTCTGGCCAGTCCTGACTGATTTTATCGCAGTGGCCACATGAGCTTTTGAACTGGAAATGCACTTAAGAATAAAAGCTGAAGAACTACCTGGTGGTACTGTGTTACAACAAAGAACTGTTCAAATTAGGGAAGAACTTTGAAAATGCACATTTTTGGAAAGAATTAAGGAAATGTTTTATTTCGAAATAGAAAATTTGAGAATAAGAATTTTAAAAGGTGCTTCAGCCTTGTATTGTATATAATATGAAGACTTAAAAAGAATTTTGTATGTTTTTATTACTTTAATCATTGTTCTTTTAAAAGAAAAAGCCTGCCATTTTTATATGTTTATGCTTTTTTTGGGTTGGAAAAGAAAGCCTTGCTTTTAGTGTTCGTACTGCTGCTGGCCAGAACAGCTCATTTTGAGACATTTAACCGAGTGAGAGAGAGGACAGGATACACGCCTCCTCTTAGTCTCTCCTGGCACCGTGCAGCTGAGACCCAGCCACAGCCACCTCATCTGGCGTCAGCAAAGCTTACTTAGAGGTGTGAGACATGGCTCCCTCCCTTCACAGCAACATGTGTCTCTCTGTTTTAATGCCCATTTCAAAAACTCCTCTGCTCAGCTTTACTGCTGCTGGCATGACTAGTTCGCTTGTGATATTCTCATACAGAAACCAGTTGAGACCCACAGTGACATCATCATGTTGTTTGTGTTTGTTATTTTTTTTTACTTTGGTCACTTGACGTACTTGATTATTTTGTAAAGACATGAAGAGTCTCTTAAGCAGCCAGCTGATGGAACTGGTTCTTGATGCTTTATCCTACCATTGGACCTTTTCACTTCACTTTGTATGACATCATATAGCATTAGACTCAAACAATACGACGGTTTGCATCATGTTACGCCTTACAAGATCCCTTATCAGCAGCTATGAGAGGACCTAGTGCCAAAATGAAACAGTAGCATTTTGGATTCTTAATTTTAAATTCAGTTGCAATTAGGTAGCCAAACATTCAAACCAGAGTGGCCATCTTCCACTGCTGAATACCTTTGACCCCCAACTCATGTCCTTAATGCATTTACCCATTTTTAGGATCCTCACCATCCAAAGTTGCCAACATGTTATAAATAACCGACTGGAAATCACACAAAGAGTAGATTCAAACTGGGCATTTCCTAGTACATATAAAATCAGATGGGTTTGATTTACCTGGCCTCATACCTGTTTACAACCTCTGCCTGCCCTTCATCCTCCTTGTCAGCTCTGCCCTGGGATTCAGCCACATGTTTTACACTGACTTTCCACCCTGTAACTCATGTTGTATGTGTGTTTGGAGACTCCAAAGACCATCTACGAGGTGTATAAGATCAGCTCCAGCTGCACTGGTTATAGTGGTGGGATGGTTGGTGTGAAAAGGGTGGGGGTTTCAGTATTTCAAAGTAAACAATGTAATAAACTTTTGAAAATGTGCAGAAAGTTGATTTATAAAAGACTGAAGCACAACTACCCCCTGCATACAGTATGTTAATTACAAGTGCCTCAAGAATTTGGGAGCATGTGAATGAGTTGCAGTTCATATGATGGACTTTCTACACATAAACATCAGTGATCAGGGACTTTACATTTTACATTGAAGCGTCTACTGTATGTATCACACCTTTCAAATATGTGCATGTCAAGAACCACCGAATTCCTTTTATCTAAATGCATCTCCGAGGATCAATTTAATCATGTGACCTTTTTTATAAATGAGGGCCAAGTCAGTTGAGGATCAGGTGGATGCAGAGTGTAGTCTGTCATTTTTACAGAGCAGAAGAGAGCCAAGAGCGCAGCCTATCAGTTACTGAGGGAGTACGCATGCTGAGGTAAGCTGCCAATGACCTTGGGAGGAAGGTGCAGTACAGTGAGCCCCTTACCCAGCCTCCCCGTCTCCAACCCACGCACGCCCATGCAATAGCCCCATTACTCAGTGGAGGATGTCTAGATGCTGTGAAATCCTGTTTTTAAAATGTACTTGTTTGAATTCATTGTAATGTAATATATTCTTTGTTGAATGTAGTAATTAGGTATTTATGAATATATGGCTGTGATTTCAGACAAAAAAGAAAATAAAATATTTCAAAAATGTTAAACATCAACCCTAACTGTTTGTGGGTGAACAATTCCATGGGTGGGTAGAACACTAAAATCATACATGCATGTATTTTAAACAAAAAAAGAGATATTCCTGGACCCTTTTCAGAGATCTGTTAACTTACTACATGAACAATATTAACTTATCACTGGTTTTAGATTAGAATTGTAATGCGTCTTGGATAGAGTGTGTGCTTCCTTACACCCCACAAGACATTTTAGGTTTTAAAAATAGTTCTGCCATTGCCCTCCTCTGACCTCAGAACTGCAGACGGTCCTGGGACGCTGCGCTGCAGCTCCTCACTGCTCTTAAATATTTAAGCTGGGTCAAATACAGTGCAAATGTCCCCGCAAGGACTTAAATTAGTAGATTTTTATACATCACTATTCAGACAATAATGGAAAGAACAAAAAAACAGAAGGAACCTCTTGTTCAAGACTCAATTATAAAAATAGTTGTTGCTGAGTCGCCTAATCGTTATCTCTATAACAAACATTATCATACGTCTACTGTACGTATGCATGACGCTAGAGAAAGGTTTACATGAGCTTTCTTCTACCACAATTTTGCAGGCAAACCCCCATCAAACCTGCAAAACACCACTCATGTAGAACGCTCGAAGTATTGTAGGGAAAATGTTTGAAAAAATGTATAAATAAAAAGAGTACACTTATACCCTAAACATACATACAAATACATTTATTTTGTCACATTGACATATACAAAAATTGTTTTAAACTACAGTGAGCATCCTAAATTAAATTAAATATGCACATATTTCAAACAGCAGATACATATAAAGCCTCCTTGCTTTTAATGTGTACAGATTAACAAGTCTCCCTCCAAAAAATACAACCTTCTGTTAGCTTCAATCAGCCATTCACATAAATCTTGTGGATTCAATTTCTGAGAAAACTGTCAACATTGAGTAATGAAGTCCAAGGTTTTAACCCCAGTCTTCCCAAATTCTTGGGACAAGAGCCAAACCTGTTCAACAGGCCTTGTCATTGTGGATCAATAGTCCATGAACTGCCCCTTACTTGAGCCAGGCTGCATATTGGAACGTAGTTTGTACATGCAGTTGAGAGAGTCGAGAAGGAACGCTCGTACAGTGTTGATCTCCATCAGAGTCAGGTTGTCCAGCTATAGAGGTAAGGAAGCAGAGTGAGACAGGAGACTCAGTTTCTAACAAGTAAAAACAACATTCTCTCTCTAATGAGTGCTGTGAACGCTTGTGCTCATATCTGCTGGATCTTAATGTGAAAGTGAAACAGGAAGCAGTGAGGCCACAAGATGAGGGGATAAAAGGATAATCCCAATTATTTTGCAAGGCACTGTGACCATGGCTGTTAATCCTATTGATTAAGAAACAATCAAGGCGTTCCAAGGTTCAAGTTTACCTGATGAATCTTCAGAGTTTTTCAAAAAAAAAAATCCCAGGGGCATACATTTGTTCTTTAATTTCAATACAACCTCCAGTTGCCATTTAAAATGAGACTGTACATGTATGTCGCTTTGTTGCCAATATCCTAGCGTTGCAAATAACGATTATATTGTTGATGTTTAATCTGTTGATTATTTTTTTAATTAATCCGTTAGTCATTAAATCTATAAAATAGAAAATAGTTTTAACAAAATAAACATCACATGTTCCCAAGGTAACGTCAGTTTACTATCACAAAACAAAACAATTAAATATTTTTTTTTTTTTTTTTAATAATTAAAAATAATTTTCTGAATGACTAATTGTTTCAGGTCAACAATGTCCTATTTATAGTTTGTGGAAACTAAATGCGGTGCAGTGTATGATTCTTCATCATCAGTCTTACCTTGGCATGAGCCTCCAGCTGACTGATGAAGCTGTCGGCGGAGAGGCGGAGTTTGGCAATACGGGTGTCCCAGATGTCTTTGACCAGCGTGCGGATCTCGTCTGCTTTAGGGATGTTGTCAGACGCACTACAGAGACACACAAACCATCATGTAAGGTAGAGAGCCACATAGACAGACAATAAACACCATGAGCACAACAAGACGAAGGCCCCATTTCTGCATGGGGATAACTTAAGTTTCTATGACTCACTAGTTCAGTAGCAGTTTGGTCAGCTCCATGTAATATGGACTGGGAACCGGCGTAAAGGTGTCCTCTTTCCTCTCCAGGTCTCGAATGTCCTCCAGTTTCTCTGCATAGTATCAACAGCAGGCAAGTCAGAAAGACTAATTCAATGCACCACATTGCCAGAAAGAAGAAATCAGCATAAATGTCAATATCTCTCAGATGTACCCATCTTTTCCCTTGAACAATGAGTTGATCCTACAAACAAGAATATCCTGTGCAGCTGAAGCCTGATATATCTTATTCCTCTGTGCCTTAGACCTGCATTGTTGTCCAAACACTATTAAGAACACCAAACACACCGTTGCACTGCATTGTGATCAATGTGAGCACTCTAGTCCCACAAACACTGCCCTGCTGCTGAAAATAGTATGCAACAAAATACACCTTTGCAAAAAAAATGACAATAAGAAAAACATAAAATCATTTTACAGAATTCCTTTATACCCACAGCAATCAATGTATATTGTCACTGTGTATATTTTACCCGTTGTTCATATTAATTTTGATCATGATTATTTAATGCTTGAGACGCCAGGAGACAACAAACAAATATGAAATTGCCTGTTTCATTTCAAATATTACTGAGTTATTGTGTAGATGAAACACAAGATTATGTTGAAAATTAAGCATTTTTCAAGGAGTATATTGGAATTCAAGCATATTCCTAACCTTGAAAATGTAACGCTTAAAATTAGGCTAATCATATTCCAAACTTTCAAGACTTTGTACAAACCCTGTGATAAAAACACGTTGTGTGATCAAGCATGACTCCAACCAACAAACAGAAGTTCACTGAAAATTCTAGTGGAGATCCCAAAGTTTCTAAGGAGACCAGATATGTTAGGCTGAATTCTGGTTAAAAGTGTTGAGTGTAAGATTCGAAAACATGTCAAACGACTGTATATCTTACCAACATCCATCCACGCAGGAGGAACAATTCTGCATTTCTGTCTCTGTTTCAGGTTCAGGGCCAGCCACACAGGAACATCCACAGGCAGTCCAGGGTTGAAGGGACCCAGGTCGCCCTGAGGACAAAAGACCCAGATTTTAATTCACAGAGAGGGGGGGGGGAGCAACCTGACTCCATCTTTATTAACGTATAAACATTAGCGTTGGGGATTTGGTTTAACGTATTGATGTTACACCAACGCTGCTTACAGTATACTGTACTTATGAAAACCTGACAATTCATCATCAGACTGTAAGGTTTGGAATATGCTAACGTTAACTATTGAGCTAATGTGCTTAACGTTACGTGAGTTATCAGTAACTTGTCAAAAAGCCAACTGTTTAACCGACTAAAATAACGTCTTGACAAATACAACTGACTTACTTACCCCGATCAAATAGATCTTGTCCAAACTGAAATTTGGTATTATCTTCACCGTCTCTTTCTCGGCGAGGAACTCTACCTCCGAGGGATCCATAGCTGTCTGTTCGGCTAACGTTAGTTATTTTGTTTCCAAAAACTTTACCCTCACATCTACACTGCTAATAGTTCCCGCGCTGCAGGCTGCATGAACCTAACAAGGACTACGCGGGATAAGACAGGCTCGTCATCAACAGAACATGTGGTACCTCGCCGTGAACACTTTGTACCGTTTAGTTAACTTTAACAAACTAGGTGTCTTTTTATGTAATATCCCGCACGTGGCGTATCTGAAACTTTAGAGGAATTGTAGTTTGAAGTTTGTTTTCTGAGTCGTTACAGGCCGGTGGACCATGACGACACTGACCAATCCTTAAATGTTTGCTTTGGCTGGCCCGGAAGGAAGACGTGTGTCACGTGACAGCAACAACAGTTCATGTAAGCGGCACTAGGTGGCAATGTTCACCAAGTGATAAAGAGGAGGACGCCACTGATACTTCTAACATGAACTTTAGCCATGGAAGGGTTTTATCCGGCATTCATGCACTTGTTACAGCTGTTTTAATATTATTTGTGGTATTTCATATTCTGACAAGTTTCACTTTGATTGGGTTTTACAAAGTTACGTAGCAGAAGCCATGTGTTAAGCAGTTGTTAAAGTACCTAGATCCTTTAGTTGTGGATTAAATTACATAATCTTGTAGCTCTGCAAAATTCAGTCACAATGCTTTTTTAACTTGGAGGCCAAGAATATCAATACAAATGTTAATAATTCACCTCTGAAACAATCAGTAGATTAATCGATCAGTCCACTGACAGAAAATGAATCAGAAACGAATCAATTTGATCGTTTGAAAATTAAAGTTCTAGCTTCTCAAATGTAAGCATTTACTGCTTTTCTCTTTTCTATATTGTAAATTTAATATCTATATATATTTCATACATTTTGGACTGTTGGTTAGATAAAACAAGACATTTGATGACATCACCGTGGGCTCTGGGAGATGTTGTCACTGTTTTGTGATATTTACATAACAAAATCAACTAGGAAAATATGTAGATTAATCAATAATAAAATAATCATTAGTTGGAGCCTTAATTATACAGAAACAATTTATACTCTTATGAGGACCCTTATCTAATAATTACATTTGTTCTGCTAGTGGTTATTTTAACAACATGCATTGTGAATCATCACTTCCTTGCAAGGGCATGGCAGGAAGTTACATCTAGAACCGTTTAAGACCAGGAAGGGTCTAAATCTGATTAGTTATTTTTAGAGATGAAGAAGTTGAAGGTATGTGCAATAGCTGTGACTTGGCTGCAGTTTCCCACTGTGATTGATTAAGTATTATATTTTCTATTGCCATTCTTTTTCTGTATTTCTACTGTCAAATGTTAGTTACATACATGTTTATTTTCATATTCTCCATTCTACCTGTTCTGAGCAGATAACAGTACCATATGATCTCGACCTCGAGCAGCATAGCATTAACAGAACCCATGACTGGCAATTTTTAACCATATAAAATTAAACCAAAAAAAGCTGCAGCCCTGAAGCTTGTAAGTGATTGTTTTCAAACTTTTATCAACCTTTTCTAAAATGTCATGGCGGTATAAGACAGTTAACAAAATGGTTCAATAAATAACGAGTCTGACAAAGACTTGGATAATTTCAAAAGTCAGTTTCATTGTACATTCAGTTCATAAAATTTCTGTAAAAAATGTGATGTCCACACAATTATTTAGTAATTAGCTCTTACTGATTAAATCTAATCTCAAACACAAAGGTAGTTCTGCATCCTCACATTAATTAAATTTTTTAACATTACTTATTAAATAGTAGGATTTAGAGTGGTCATTTAAGTGTAAATAAATACTATTACCTAATTCTTAAAATACATAAACCAACATAAAACAAAATTCACACATTCCTGTGATCTGATTCAGTGAATTGAATTTCTGAACAAATCTTCCAGAGCAACAATCAGAGGCCAATACGCCAACATAAAGATCATCCAGAATGACATTCTGAAGCGCACCAGTGACAATACCAGGAGACATGCATCATAGAAATGTTTGTGTAAACATTAATAATTTCAAAGTCAAAGCTCTTGAGTCAATACCCCCATTGTTATTGCTGGTGCATCTACAGAAGGACTCTTCAGACTATAGTCCTACATGTGAATTTTGTTTCAGGGCTTAAACCAAACTAGAAATTTAATAAAGAACATATATTTATATCATATCTCAGTAGTACAATCATCATCTAAAATGTTTTAATAATTTAGGACTTGATCTCTGTACGGCTACTGGCTGTGAAATGTATGACAAAAAATAGATCAAATACTCTAGAATTTAACTTTATGCACACAACTATGAATAAACACAAACAGTTGCAGAAAAAAAAACATTTAAGTTGCATTCAAAAACATAATTGCTTTCATCACCTTGTAAAGGTGGACACATGCCAACAGTGCACATATGGCGCTTGCCCTTGAGAGATTTTGGCCTAACTGGTCAGTGCCCCACGAGCTCCCGTCAGCACAGGAGCCTTTCGATGGAACAAAGACAATGAGTTCAGCATTTCTGTACTCCTGTGCTACACGGAGTAGCATCATGCATGCTGAAATGGCAGCAATATTTGTGTGCGTGTCCAGGGTACTCCTGACTGACGGTCTTAGCACAGATCCAGGACGGACTTGTTGATCACAGGGTTGGTCCAGTCGTTCCTTAGATCATCCAAGTGGTTGTCAAAGTCAATCAAGTTCTCGTAGGACCTTCCCTCCAACAGAGCAGATGTGATCTTCTGTGCTTCGCTCCAGTCCTCAAAACAGTCACTGCAAGACAGACAAAAACATTAGTTTGGCTATTAACACTGTTTTTGCTAAATATTGTGTGTTAATGAGAGAACACAAGGCGCTCGTATGCCAGAGGCTGTGGTTGAGGTGCACACACAGTCCATGCAAGTCTTAATACCGAGACACTCACGAAGTTACTTCTCTGCTTTTCCACTTGTTTTCGTGATGATCATAGATGAGCACAATGGGCTCAAAGCAGCTAATTGTCAATCTACTGTTGTCTACCTGAGGGGGAAAAAAAACAAGAAAATTATGAGTGGAAGTGCAAACTATGACCTTGGTGAGATTCGAGGTAATCGTGACACACCTGTTAAGTATAGCTTTACTGGACCTGACCAGTGTTTTGCATGTTTGAGGGAAATCACTACAAATTCTTGGTCATTTACAATGCTGCCAACCATTTTTTAAAGCATATTATAGCATTTTAGATTGTCTTTTAAAAACATTCCAGGCAGCCCATTGTATTAATGTTGTCTGAACATTATTAACATATCATTTTGCTGATTAACAGCAGCCTAATAAATGCAAGAATATACCAAATTCACATGTTTGAATGAATGAATGAATGTATACAGTGTTCATTTTTGGATTCAACAATGGTAAACATCAAACCTCAGATAGGGGAGCTAATTGATTTTGAGTTTTTATACTATACTGAACTAAAACCAGTGGCTGCCTGGAAGGAAGGATGAACGTATTTGTTTAACTAAAAATGCACCACATGCTTTGGAAAATCAGAAAGTCAGCAGTAAAGTATTTATATAACTTGAGGTAAATGGAGCAAAAACGTGTAAAACCACCAGTATAGTCCATTAACACCTAAATGTTTTACTATTACCATAACAATTGCTGCGTCACTGAAGTTCTCAGAAATCCTGGCAGCCACTTTTTCAGCAACTTGGTTGGGTCTGTAAGAGAGAGGACAAAAACTTGAGTGCATCAGCGTCCAGAGAAGTTTAGCGTGTGGTTTATAACTGGTTGTCCAGAAACAGCAGGGTGTAAGTGTCCATTCGGTTGTCTGTACCTTGAATCCTTTGTGCGTTCATTGGCTTGATAATATCCAGCAATGACATAATTATTTTCTTTACACCAAGTGTCAATCTGAGATAGGAGCCGGAGTCGTGGAGACAACATGAGGACAGAAGGACAGCACAGGTCAGGCCGAATTCATTTTCAACAAAAGAAAGAAAAAAAAAGATGGGAACTACACTTAGTTTTCAGTTTATTAGGAACACAGCTAAAACGAATGTAATCTCAAATGGCAGCTTTATTATTTTGATCATTTTGAAAGCTGTCGTTTGTGGTGCTGTTGGAGTATATTTAGTTATACTGAGAGGTGATTCTAGTATTTAGTCTACTCTCATTGGTATAAACAGGGGGAAACACAATATTAAAAACACCTGTTAGTGTAACACAGTACTGTTCAATAGCACCACAAACTAGAGCCTACCAAATTAACATGAAGTTGAACATAAACTGAACTTTTGTCTAGCAGGACTGTTGTATTACACTACATTAGTTTAAGCTAGGTGCACCCAATAAACTTGCCACTGAGCGTACACTTTACTTGACGGCTACTTACCAGTGTCAAAGCTACTTCTAGCATTGGTGCCAGAGCAAGAGTACCGTGAAACAGCGGCACACAGTCCACACACAGGACTGGTTCACTGTGGCTGTCTTTCTTTTTCTCCTTCGTTTTTTCTGCGACCAGCAATCCATTCACGGCGCAGTGAGGATACTTGGCAGCATGTAAAACCATCTTACAGTAAGCCTGACTTGTCAGCTGAATAGGCATGTTTATAAGAAAATCAATCGGCAGAGTCGTTGGAAAGAACAGATCCTGCCAGAGAAGTTGAGTGGCTACACGGTGTGAAGGGACTGCTGCCTGCTACCGTTAGCTAACGTTACATATAATGCACGGAGAAAAGTAGATATCTACCTCAGCAGTCACCTCACTGCCAGAATATGTAGTTGACGCTATGCCTTCTAACACGTACATGTAAGCTTTATCAGCAAAAATCACAACAGTCTTTTTGTGCTAGATGAATTACTCAGTATCACGAAATCTAGCCATAGGAGCTAATCTTACTTCCACCTTCCACTCGTTTCTGCAGCACCGGTGGTGCCGTAATTCAGAACGGAAACGTCGTAAAACGAGATCCTCATCCGTCCGTCCTGACCGGGTTTAACGTCCTTGTAACATAATTTACGTATTTCCGTTCACAGGCACACTTCCTTTCAGACCATCGGCGGACGGGAGCAAGGAACAGACCGTAGGTTGTATTATTTTTTTTTGTCAATAGCATCTGTCTAACCTTATAGGAATTCATCACATTTAACCACGTACTCATGCATTAACATTAAATATGTTAAAAGTGTAAGCAATTGCCCTATATTACTTGACTATTTTAACCGAAATATGCAATTGTGTATAAGTGACTTTGTCAGAGCCGATCGGAGCTAGGACGGGCCAATTTAGCGACTAGCTGTCGTTAGCTTCTAGCTAGCATCAGATTCATGAAGGCAGATGTGTTACGCAGAAAGTAAATGTTACAGTGAGCTGCCATTGGCTCATATAAATGCAGTCTCAGCAAATGAGAAAGCATTGAATTGTACAGTGTTGTCTCAAAGAAACAGGTATTTCTGGGATTATTTATTCCCGGGCGCCATGACCTTGTGTTGGCAGCTAACGCTAACATGGATTTAGCAATACGGTGTAGCTAACGCTAGATCTTTGGCTTGGACACAGAATCTCAACACCAAGTCAACGTAACTTACATGTTAATAAATGGTTAGTGAGGCGAGCTGCGTGACTTGGTTTAAGCGCAAATAATTGCACAAAGTATTTAAAACATTTGTCAAATGCCGGAAATTTGACAAGGATCCTTACACCTGTTAGGCTTATCAGAAATTCATTACTTATTTTTAATCTTTTATGTAAGTGGTCCCCTGAAGAAACAAAAAGAATTGGAAAATCAAAAGAATTGTAAGGAGGATGTGTGAACATGCCGATGTGTTAAAATGTATGTTAATGTGTAGAATGAGTTTGTTAATATCTCTCATATGACTTTTCCCACAGAATGCTGGCTGCCAGAGCCCTTCGTCTTGTTGGCAAACGTGCCATTTCCACATCTGTCTGCGTACGTGGGGGACATGGTAAGCATGACTTGAAATGACATGGAGTATTTTCTATTTTTGGCAGGGGGATAACAATATATTAGGGTGACAGTTAGGGGACAATCTCAAAATGCAAATCATTGTTGGATGTATTTTAGAGTAAAGCAAAGTCCAATATCTGCTGAAAGTGGGGCTAGAATTCAATGAACATTTTTTTTCTCCCCAAATTATTAAGTGTTCATATTAACTTGTAAACATCATAAACATGGCTGGCATAAATGACTCACTTTATCTCTCCACCCATCTCACCACTACCTGACACCTTAGCTATGTACATCTGGCACTTTACTTAACTCAGATCAAAGAATTGCTACGCTGTAAACATGTTTTCCAGCCACCAGAATAGCATTTCAGTATGCCAATGGAGAGCTGATTTAAGTGTGTGTAACAGTTCAGTTTTTGTGCCAGTCTACCACGAACACAAGTACTTTAATCTGGACTGCCAGACATTTATTCAGTAATTGCATGTACCCTTTTTAATAAATGTAGAAATATTAAGTGACCTACTGAATGTTGTTTGTATATTAAGTACTAGTTCAGGGACAGTAAGTAATGTCCTTTGAAGGGCTGAGAGTGTTGTAGTTTTAATCACAGCAAAACACCACACAGGCTGATTTCATGGGTTAGTACATCCTTGACCAAATACAAACAAACTGTGTGTGTTCTTTATTAAATTTCACTAACTAATGAAACCATTCATAATGAACCTCCGATGTGGTTTTAGGTTACAGAGTACCAGAGAGAAGTTTTGATGATTATATCGTGTGCAACAAAAGATATATTTTATATACATTTCCACAAATATTTATTTCACAATATTTTGGCAAGATTCAGAGTTAGCCTAAAAGAGCAACTCACTTCAGAAGCTGAGGAATACTGCAGGTCACATAGCGCAAGATTCAAATGACAAAGAACACAGCAGTGCGTTGCTCACAGCAGTCAATGCAGTACTTTTTCATTCATTGTTTAACAACATGGTTTTACAAAAAAATGTAATTCTGTGTCATCCCCTGCAGGTGTTGCTAAGGTAGAGGAATACACTCTCCCTGCCTACTTCGACAGGCGGGAGAATCCCCTCCCAGATATCTGCTATGTGCAGAAACTGAATCCAGAGCAGAAGTCCCTGAAGGAGAAGGAGATGGGCTCCTGGGCTGCACTCTCTAATGAGGAGAAGATTGCATGTAGGACTTAACTTCACTGCACTCTGCTGTTTTTAATTGATTTGTTTTTAGATGATGTAATGTTCATATCAATTGGTCAAACTGATTTTGTTATCAGCAAATATTGTATTAAGTAAAATAGTAATGTGTTAATGGTAAAAGTTTTGAAAATTACAATTTTAACCATCTAGATTTTGTGTATTTCCAATGTTCAGTGTACCGCATCAGCTTCAAACAGAGCTTTGCTGAGATGAACCAGGGATCGTCAGAGTGGAAGTCTGTCTTTGGAGGGATACTCTTCTTAATCGGCTTGACTGGTCTGATTGTGCTCTGGCAGAGAAAGTATGGTATGTCTTCCAAAAAAATAATAGCAAGATTGGCAACGATGGGCCTGCAAATCTGTACAAGATTTGATGTAGTGATACCTTTTTTGTTCAAATATAATCAATTCAAACAAAGAGGAACTAAATTATCATCTTTATTACTGTTATTTGCGTGCAGTCTAATTAAGCCCATTACTTGACATATTTGGTATTGTCTCTTTGCAGTGTACGGACCCGTCCCACACACGTTTGAGGCCGAGTACAAAGAGAAGGAGCTGCAGAGGGTGTTGGACATGAGAATGAACCCAGTGGAGGGCTTCGCATCCAAGTGGGACTACGAAAACAAGCAGTGGAAAAAGTAAAAGACCCAGAGGACCATAACACATACTTGAAGATAAAGGCAGACCAACTCAAAGATACAAGAATACCTATATTTCTGTATTTATCAATTGTCCACATTACCTCAGTCTGTGCATTTTGGAAGACCTCTTCCTCTTACGGTCATTGTGTATTATAGAAATGAGAATAAAAATGGTTAAACTGATAAACTTTGAATTGTGTTAACTTTGACTCCTACATGAATTATGCTTCTACATTAAGTGACTTTCATATAAACAGACCTCAAATTTAATGAGTTGATTTTAATATAAATCTTGTGGGTTTAGTGGTTTGCCATCCAATTTTTAACTAACTATTTATTAATGTGATCTGTTACCTACACTAGTTTACAGGACACTGCCCCAAGTACTTTATTTGAAAGGATAAACTAAATGCTATTAGACAAACAATTGACTGGCAGCTAAACGTTTAGAAATTACAATGTGTCCATCAGTTGGTCAGTTTATGGGTTACTCAGTGTGACTTGGGTCATAAAAAAATGTTTTTTAAACATCCAGGGACACTTTACACTTGCCTGCTAAGGTAACTCTGAGTCAGTTTGACAACTGTCCATGCAGTCATCTGAAGGTGATTGTAAAACTAGGTTGGTGGGTAGTGCTCATTAAGAATTGATATACTGAGGGTGTAATTTCCAGTTGGGATTTTATAGTTTCAGGTTTATTTTCCTATGAAAGTCTCTTTGAACATTGTCCTCTTACTGTCTAGCCACCACAGACCGGATAAGAGAAAATTGTAGTTGATAAATGTATGAGTCAGTTAATGTATATTTTTATTTATAGTTGAGCCTAATATTTATATATATATTTATATAAAAAGACACTGAAAAAATATTGTAAGTAGGATACAGCATTTCAAGTTTTTTTTGTTATACCACCATTATTATGGAAAGCATAACCAATTTCATCATAACATGTACTTTGCTGGCTTGATTTAAATGTATATTAATGCAGGAAAATAAATGCATTAATTAATTAATTTATTTTTCATTGCCCCCGGAATTCTGAAACCAAACCTACGCCCTTGGCCTTGCCTTTGTAGACCACATGCAAAGAACTGTAGGCCAGTAACAGCATCATTTCCTGGTATTGACATTGTAGATGTGAGTGTGGTACGTCTATATATATATATATGTATATATGTTTTCCTCATAATATGCTCATGTGTAAACCCCAGACTACATGTTTATGGTCTAAATGAATTAGCAAACCTCCCTCTAAAGAAGAAGGCTGGGAAAGTACAGCTGAGCTGACGGCATCTTGCAGTGACGTCACTTACCGGATGAACCCGCAGCTTTCACGTCAGAACAATCCGGAAGACGATACAGCATGACGGAACTGTTGTTATCGCGGAGACGAGGTTAAGGCTGAATTAATGACATTACTGTTTTTAGGCATAGTAGTGGAACTTAACAATGTTTTGGAATAGAAGACAAACATAGCGACTCAAGCAAAGGTTGTCCACTAGGTTAGAAGTCAGTCAGTCCAGCCTCGCGTTTTGGATTCAAAGTCCATGTTAACATATCGCAGCAGCTCTAGATATTAGAGTCTTGTAGCTCATCGCGAGCTGGTTCAAAGTCATCATGGGAAATGGAATGAATAAGGTAGGCTTTGATTTTGTCTTATATTTAGGTGTAGTGTTTTTTTGTCAGTGGCTGTTTTGTGGGAACACTAGTGGATGCGTGCCTCTTCTGTTTCACGTTAATCAATAACGTCACATGTTTTGCTCTGTCCCACACTGATATGAAAGGCTATGTAAACAAACCAAATAATGCACGTTGGATATTGAGTGCAGCAGTTTAAGGTGCAGCACACAGTGCACCATCTAAATGTTTCAATAATGTGTAAACAGCTAAAAACCAAGACTGAAGCGGCCTAAGGAGTGAGATCTGGTGACATTTAAAAGATTTAGTTGGCTTCCAAATGTAGCCACGACTAATGTTACATGGACAGGAATCACAGGCACAGCTGTGACATGTATTTTTTTTCTAGATGTGTGATGAATTCATTGGACTGTGTTACGGTACATGTAAATGATTATACTCCACACAGCAGGTTGGTATGATGGGTTGGCCCTGAGCCAAAAGGCTTGGCTTTACATTCCTGAAACATCCTGTCCTAAAGCAAGGCACTGAATCCTGCTGTGGCTGACCCTGACCTCTGACCTTCTGATGAGGGGGTCAAGCAACTTTGGTCTGAGGATCAAATTAAGAGTATTACAACACTGTTATACTCTATTTCAAGTTTGCTCAACATTTGTATCTGCCCGCCCAGTTATGATAACATGACATTCCTATTGATTTCAAGTTCATTGCAAACATACAGAATTACATTAATGCCCCAACATTAGTTAGACAATAGAAAATTAAAACACATTTTACCCACACGTTTAGCAAAACCTCTCTTTGAAACCAGAGGCACTACATTAAGCCCAGTAAATTGTAATTTAAAAAAGACATAAGCAGATAAATTGATCATCTGCATTTCCATTCTTAATTGCCACAACAATGTACATAGACAAAATGTATTGGTGTGAATCCAACTCTTAATTATCTTAAGGCAGCTGCTGCTTCATGGTACTAGTACCAAAGTTGTGCAGCAACACTCAGTGGCTGCTTGCCACTCATCACTTCGTCCTGATAATCACGCATCGTTGCTTCAGGCCATGTAAGGCTGTATGGCTGTAGGGAATGTTTCCTTTGCTGCTCCTTGGTTCTTAAGCCATAAGCCTTAAATCCAATCTGGCTCAGCCTGGGACATTTGGTCCTTTCAAGTGAAGTTTTTGAAGCTGGAGTGTAATGAATACCTGAACGCAACATGTCTGTGTCTGCTGCTTCACAGGTTGTCGATGGACTCTACCTTGGGAACATAAGAGGTAAGACAAACACAATGTAGCTTGATTTGATGTTTGTAAGTTTGATACATATGGTGTAGCTACGTCGCGCCGGGCTTTCAGCACCAAAGGCTGAAGGCCTCCATTATAGACCATAAATGCATGTAGGAATGAGCGGTGGGGGGATTGATACAGTAGAATATGGCAGCACTTTACCATTAGTATTCTTTATTCTTCCAAAACATGGACACAAAGTTGGACCTTGTATTTTTCCCATATTCACCGTGAATGGTTTACAATTTAAGTACTATGCCTAATACAGTGTAATGTAAGTTTTAATTTAATCAAGATTTCATAGCGGAGCATTGTTCTTCTGTTAAGCATAGATTTCAGAGCAAAAATATGTAAATGCTTTGCTGACAAAAGACACGTAGCTAGAAGGTGTTGCTTCACATAAAAATAACAGTCCTTAGTGTGTCACTCCCTGGCCTGGAACAACCCCTTCCCAGTTGTGGCATTTGCAGCTTTCTAACTTTAGCTGCTGAGATGATGGCTCCACATGATGGCACCAGCGTAATGGCTAAAATTAGTTCAAGTGACGGGAGCAAGTGACAACAGGCCTAACTGTCCTAAATCATGTTGCAGGACTGCTCACAGACCTGCCTCTGCAGAAACTTACAATATAACTGATCAGAGTTGTTGGTGTGAAACTCCCTGACAAGCCTCTAATGAGATGTACTCCTCTTCTCTTTGTCCCAGATGCAGAAAACAGAGAAAGTCTGTCTAAGAATGGCATCACCCACATCCTGTCTGTGTACAACAATGCTAAGCCCGTGTTTGAGGTTAGTGGAAATTCCAGTCTGGCTGGGTCAAACTATTTGTACTTCCTGTGGACATTTTACCTGGAGATGTTGGTATGATTGTGCATATAATAATGTGATGCACCCTGTCAGCCAGCTGGGGGTGGCGATGAGTTATGGTTGGAGCAAGAGATAGACGGTTTACATGCTGAGCGAAGTGTGTGTTTAGTATCAGAAGCCATTTATTTAGCCGCTCAAATCTGGTGTAATTACCAGGCAATGACTCAAGTATGAGAAATTTAATTTAGGGACACTAAATGTTTTATTTTTACGCATGTCTTGAACAGTGACTTAAATATATATTAGCTTTATATTCATTTAAATAATGCTAAGCCCCAGAAAACATTAATAGTAAAGAACTATATTGAGTGACTTGAAACATACGGACAAACCTTAAGCCTGTTACTACACATTTAGACAAGAACTTGTTCCAGGCACCAGACTTACAAGATGTAGGGCTCACAGATGCTCACCTGCAGAACTGACCTTAGCCATAATTCTAGCCATTAATATAAACATAGTTGAAGATTTATAGGTAACCTCCAGATATGACATACATGGCCCATATTCTTCAGTTGTGTTTCAGTTATTATACAGTTTTTCACGTATGTTTTACAGGACATGACCTACCTTTGTATTCATGCAGCTGATGCTTCCAGCCAGAACCTGTGAGTAAACACACACACACTCACACTCACACTCAGATGCAGACAATCAGATGTACTAATGGTGCTTATACCTCCTTGTCCATATGTATTTCTCAAGAACTGATGAGTCATGCAGTATTATTTCAACACTATTACCCTCCAGATTGTGGTGCCAGGGTGTGACGGCCCAAATGCAAACCGTTACAAAGATTATATAAAGATTTTTGACAGTTTAGAAAACGTGTGTGCGTGATTGCACTGTTGGTAGTTTTTAGACATTTACTACTAACAATGTTGTGTTTCATTTATATATATATGTGTATTATATGCCTAAATTTACAGTACAGTAGGTGGCAAAGTGACCAGTAGCTCATTTATTTAAATTATTATTATTATTATTATTATAATTAAAAATTCATCATCTGTATTTAATACTGCAGGGTCTCAGTATTAAATACATGTAAAAACATAAATACAAGGTTGTATGTGTGTGTGTGTGTGTGTGTGTGTGTGTGTGTGTGTGTGTGTGTGTGAGAGAGAGAGAGAGAAATGGCGTAAGTGTGTTCAATGTGTCATTGTTCATCAGGAGTCAGTGTTGAAAGAGGCATGAGCTGTCACTTTGCCTTCGCAGTGGTCGCTAACACAACACATTAGTCATCGCATCTATGTTAATTTCTATGTAGGGTCTTTGACCTTGTGCAACACTGACCGCAGTAAATCTGAACTAAACACTTGACACGGGCTGAGGGCACAAAACAGAAGCAACAATCGTGCGTTGCAGTTTGAGCATCAATGCAAGAGAGCAGTCTCATGTCTTGCGAGCTCTGTAGACGCCCGTTGTTGAAGTCACTATTGGAGCTGGTGAGGGATTATGTTCTTGTTGCCGCACTGGTGCCTTCTACTGGTTGGTCAAGGTTCCTGCACAGAAGGAAAGAGATGCATAGATCTCCAATGTTATATGCTGTCCCTCTGAAGCTCCTTGCTGACTCTATACACCATCCACAGGTCAATATTGACAAGGACCGTATGAGAGAATTGGCCCTATTAAGTGGGGAGAAAGACAAGGGTAAAAGGTGGAAATTTTTGATGTGGGATAAGTAATTAACTTGCTGACAACATAGTAAACAAAGATTGTGACACGTTGCCTGGTTGAATGCAGGCTGACCACTGGTCCTTGGTGTCAAAGAGGTATAAGTACTTCTCAATCCAGAACTCTTTATTTCACTGCTTCACTATGATCATAAAAATTATCATGCACAGGGTTGCTGTTAGATTGAAGTTAATGCAGAGGTTATGTAAATACACTGGAAAAAAAGTTGAGTTATTTTGGGGCTGGATTGGACCCAGAAATCTGAGTGTGACTTTGAATTTTGGCAGTTATTGAAGTTGCCTGGGTTTGAAGAGGAACTCTAGTTGTTTTACTGAGAATTGAGGGTTAGTGTTAGGTTGAATGTTGCTGATTGGGCTGGGTTGGAGGGGTCTGACCTCCAGTGTCGCAATCAAGTGTCCTCCCCTCAGGCAGCAGAGGAAGGAAACCTTAGTGTGACATCTGGCTGTTGGCCTCGACCACCCAGGGTTTTTATTAACCCCCTCTGTCACAATCACTGGTCTGACTGACGGGAGTGGTGAGGCCAACTGACGCCCCACCTTGCTCACCACAAACTAGGGAGCCCCTTTGGTCAGGTCTGATGGCCCCTCCCATGAGCCAGGTCTACTACGGGGACCTCTCTCACGCAGGCTCTGTATTTTTTGGAGCAACTGTAGAAGTCTGAAGCAGTCTGAAAAACTTTTGTAAAGCTCTTGGGATGGATGTCAGGAAGTCAAGTTCATTTGTATAGCCCTAAATCACAGTTACTCTCTCAGTAAACTTCATCAAAAAAAAGTACATAATGAAATGAAAAGACCGCTAACCTTAGACCCTTACGAGAACAAGGAAAAACGTTATTAGATATTAGATAAAAGTTACAAATCTTGGTCAGAGCCTCAGAAACGCGTATTTCTATGATGACCAGGCATGCAGTGGGTGATGAGAGGCCTAACAAAGGTTAAATGTCAGTAACCACTTGCTGGGACATCAAGGCCAACTTGGTCACAATTGTCGTTGATGTTGTCAAGGTTATTGTAGAATTGTCACCCAGTGCGGAAATATGAAATATTTCATTGGAAATCGCCTAAAATGTTGATTTATATAATCACTAATATGTACATGTTTGTGGAGGGCCAGGGATTCCCCTCTCTTGTGATCATTCTCATGACAAGCCTGCTATGGTTTTAATGTAAAGTGTGCACTGACCATGAAGGTGTGAACCCATTTGCATCAAACATTTCCAAAATGAGTTGTGCATTTCTGCGAGGAGTCTGCCTATCCACCATAATGTACTTTGTTATGACTTAGGTGTTATAGTTTTTGTTCAAATCATTTCTTATGCATACAGATGTAATTATATTAGACAAATTTGACCAATTGCAGATGCTCTTTTTGCATTTCAAATGTACAGTAGCTCGACAGCGTGTTTTAGTTTCAGTATTATTCTCTGGATTCAACTGGTTAAAACCTCAAATTTTTGTCACAAGGAAATTTTCTGCATATTAAAACAAGACGGCCGGAAACCTCTGTGCTAGGAAGTGCTGAGGAGACATCTTTTGAAGAGGAGTTTGGATCTCAGGAAGGAGGAAAAAAGAAAAGTGGCAGTCAATCTATTTTAGCCCCAGTCTGTTATTCTGTCTGCTATTGAGTAACCAGCATCTGCTCCTCAGGAGACGCTGCTATCAGCCATGCACTTCTTGATTATGCAAAACACCATCAGTGTTTCCTGACAGCGAACAAGCAGGATATTTGAGGAGCAGTTGCACTAACTGTGCTGCTTTGTGTTCATTTTTATTTCAGAGAAGGCTCACATTCTGTGTTCTCATATAATAATAAGCTGCTACTATCTGCTTGTTTGTTTTTGTTTTGCGGCGGGGGTACAATAGAATTTGAATTGTTGGCTTGCATATTGAGAAGAGTCTTGCACATTGGTCTGACACAACCTCTGTATGAGTAATAACCTTTTTAGTTTGGAAGACAGAAACATGTAAACATGAATGGTCCACCATAAGGCAGGAGGTTATTTTCTTGTTTCTTGTTAAAAAGATTCACTTGATTAGTTTTAGACAAAGAATAAATGAATGCTGGAAACTGATGTAATTTTTGCAGATAGACAAAAACGAGGACGGTTACTTCCCTTGTCTGTCCCTGCTTTCAGTGCTCTGGTCTACCACAGACTCTCTGTCTGAGCAGACCTGACCTTTTTACTCACATGACAAGTTGGAGTAGTTGAAAGAAAAATCACTACTCCTCAACATGTGTGTTTCTTACAACTAACAAAAATCTATCAGAACTGGCTGCCCCATTCTGGGACTTCCAACTACAATTGAGAGTTACCTGCTGTTAATACAGTCAAAAATCATGTATCATGTCATCATCACAGTTTCAACAACCTATCTGAAACACAAAGTTATGGCCTCGACACAAGAGTTTCAGTTCAAGGTGTCCTTTCTCATATCCTATAAGGTGTAATCTAATTTTAGCTTTACAACCCTCTACCTTCGTAAAAAACAAAGCACTAATGTTATTCATGATCCTAAATGTTTGTGTCTATATCTGTGTACCACAGGAAAATGCATGCTACATATCAGTTTTGTCAGACTTTGACAGTATTGTTAATATAATAAGTTTGTTTGTTTGTTTTTCTTTCTAGATTACAGCATTTTAAAGAGTGCATCAGCTTCATCCATGAGTGTCGCCTGAATGGTGGATCTTGTCTCGTTCACTGGTAGGTTTTTATATTGGTAGCTCTGTCTTGGCGTCTGAGAGTCATGTCCTGTTTACTCTGGATGTAGGTTTTCATCAAAGCATGCCTCAAAGGATACAACCAAAATCAAGCCTGAGAAGAACAAATCAGCCATCAGTTTAAGGCATTTTTTCACTCCTGACATAACATTTATCCTACACAGTACCTGTTCTGTTATTCACCTGTTACCAGTAAGAAATAAGGTGTTAAACATCCAGTTGCTTTATGACAGTGACCAAGCCATGTGCTTTGCTTTGCTGCAGCCTTGCAGGTGTGTCCCGCAGCACTACCATGGTGGTGGCCTACCTGATGACTGTCACCCATTACAGCTGGGAGGAGTGTCTGTCTGCAGTCAAGGCTGTTCGCTCTTTTGTCGGCCCGAACTATGGCTTCCAGCAGCAGCTGCAGGAGTACCAGACAACACAAGTCTCAGAGGTAGACATATGAATGCACACACACACACACACAATACACAGACGGCATCCAGACCCCTTTTACAATTTGCAGTAATGCAACCTAAAGTCAAAGGGGATTTTAAGTTGTAATCTTTAAAATGTTCATGTTTAAAAATGCCCTATTTTATTATTTATTTTGCTCACTGGCATTCTAGCAGTAGCTCTACAATATATTAGCATTCTGTAAATGCTTTTGAGTGTTATTTGCTGTTGGTTGGTGATTCCAAGCCACGTAGACATGCACAGGAACTCACAGGATGTGACGCATACAACCAAGACACTGCACATGCAGTCAGTGGTTAACCTGTCAACCGTTAATTGTGGCTCTCTCGTTGTCATGGAACATGATATACCTGACAGTTGCAGTGGGCTGTCTCATGGGGGAATATTTCTGTGTAAGGTTTTTATAATTGTTTATATATTTGTAATTCCTATAGAGGCCAATAAACAGCCATGGTGTGTTTCACAGTAAACCACCAACTCTATGGCTAAGCCCGCATAGCTGAGATTCTCAGCTATAGCCAGAAGCTAAACGGCAGCACAGTGCATCAAATAAACTAATATGGTGTTTGAAATGGCTCAAAAATCCCCCAAAGATTCATCTATCCCGCATCAGGAGACCATATTCATTTAATGCAGGTTCATATTATTCATTTAATGTTATATGAAATACATTTCATAATCCATTCTCAATATTATTCTTATGTTAATATCATAACTCAGAGCAAATGGTCCTAATCCTCCTCTGTTGCATGTTAAGAGACATTGTCCTGTTTAAATGAAAATTGAAATAAATATAGTAGCTTTGTGGGGATCTGTACAGTGGATTTCTGTTATTTGACGAGTGAGGAGCCTTTTAGGGAACATAATCACAGTCCACTTGCATCATTGATTAATCTACTTTCACTTTGAAGAATACCACCACTTATAGGAAATTTAAGTTGAATGCGCATATGCTTGTATTAAAAATACTGGTTCAAACCTTTGTGTTTGTGAATGGTTTTGGAAATGTTTGAAATATGTTTTTGTTTATACTGTTGTTATTCCTATTTATTTGATATCATTCATTTTATTGTCTTTCACTTCCTATATGCTCATGTCCTTTGGCCTTATGCTCATTTGAGCTGCCTTGTCTGGTTTTATTTCCATTTGTAAAGCACTTTGTAACATTGTTAAGAAAGCTTATTATTATTATTACTAGAAGACAATGGCACTGTTTTCAAGTATTCATATTTTCACATTTTAGGAAGTGAGGAAATTTCTATTTGCACATTGAGCCATCGTCTCTACAGCATTTTACTATTGGCAGGATGTGTTTATATGATGCGATGAAGACACTGTAGGTAGCTGCCTTTAACTTTTTGCAGCATTTTAGTTACTTGAAGACACCTAGTGCGTGATTCCATTACAGTGGCAAACCAAAACCCAGCCATTGAGTAGAGAAGGGGAACTGCAGGGGGTTTGCTGGGATTGCATTAGCTTGGTACTGCTCATCACGTGTTTAGCATTACTGTCAGCATCTTGCAACATGACATGACTGACAAATTTTTTTTTATTGTTTGTAGGTTCTTCACTGATATCGAGGATTTAAGGGGAAATGGGTTTTCTGTATTTGTGTTTTTCCCACATCTGCCTCAGATAGAAAGTGAGGAATCAACTGTGTAGTTCTGTTGCTAATGCAGCTGTAACAACATTGAGTACAACCTCAAAATAACAGTAACAAGGCATGCGAAATACACTGAAGTCTTCTTAAGAAAACAATTTCAACTTTGTGGTCATAGACATACTGTAATAGTCCAGAGTAGGGTGTGAAAACAGGCTCCAGAAATTACTCACATTGGGCAAGAAGGCCAGAGAATCTAATTTAACTAAACTAAAAGACTGATAATCTCATTATTGGTGCTTGCATTAAATATATTGCATTGCACTTACTCAGATGTTTGGTTGTTGTCAATCTGTTGAAAGAATCAAAATGTTTTGTACCTTGCCAGCTTTCTCTGCTCTGAAGCGTTTCAGCTATGAACCCGAGCCTTCTCACAGTTAACCATCTACCTCGTTTGCCTTAACATCAAGGTTATGACTTGATCTCTTACAGAACAAATTCCACTTAATAGGAGCTTTACCTGATTGTAATGCCACCCCCTTTAGATTGTGATACAAGTTTCATTTTCTTTTTCAAGATGACACAGTGATTGTTATCAGGATCTTGCACACCTGATTTATGTGTTATCTTTATATGATGCTTTTGATCTGTTATCCATTTTTACAGCTTTGTTGATGTTATGAGTCAGTGCTACACTGTTTTGGTTTTTGGGTGGAGGGTGAGAATACTCATTTTAGGAAGATGAATGGATTTCATTCAGAGTGACTTTCACTTCATCGTATTTCATAAAGAATAAGGTATTGCACAAAATCACGTAGAATTCCTGGACATCATTTGAGAAATTGCAGTTCAGCGCTTTTTTGTTGTTAAACTAACATTGAAAATATTTCCTGGAAAGGAAAGCATGCAGCATGTAATACAAATTAAGCTAAATACCTTTATACACAAATGATACTGCTTTATACATATCTCCAAAAAGTCATTACTGTCTGCTACCATCAGCTCACCAGCTGCAAGTGGTCTTCACACTTCTCTGTTACCTGAGCAAGGCAGCGATACATTTGTGGGACCCTTAAAAGATTGACAAACTAAAGAGGCAAATTGGCACTTTAGTCAGTTTCATGGAGAGTTGTTATCATCCCAAAGCCTCTCATTTTTTGTGCTCAGCAACTTTTAACACCTGAAAATGAAATGTAGCAAAAGAGCAACAACTCAAGAACTTTCACACATAAGACCATCTTAATTTTTTACCACCTTAAAAAAAAGATTTGGGCCACATGGAGCATATCCATATGTCAGTTAATAGATTTTAGTCACTGAGAATAAAATACAAGTTCATCCTTCAAGGAGAGCTTTTATAGAGCAGCTTATTGCTTCCCTTCAACTTCATAGATAAAGTTGAGGAGAGAGAGTGTAAGTGATAAGGGGAAATCCTGAGTCTCAGGTGACTGTGAGAGCAGGAATGTCTACAGAGAGCCAGCTGTTCCTGAGAAATGTTTTCATCAATTACTTTCTGTTCTGCCCTTCTGTCCTTTCCCCTCCTCTCCATTTGTCACCTGTTACTAAGAAGAAACTGTTGTGCTCTTTAATTCAGTTCTGAAATCAACTTTGCACTCACTGTTGTCTATTTGGATGCTAAGATAAGCAGACATTTTTACAAAAAGAAAGATCTGAATCTAAGAAACTCAATGGGGTTGAGGTCAGGGCTCTGTGCGGGCCAGTCAAGTTCTTCCACACCAAACTCATCCAACCATGCCTTTATGGACCTTGCTTTGTGCACTGGGGCACAGTCATGCTGGAACAGAAAAGGGCCTTCCCCAAACTGTTGCCACAAAGTTGGAAGCATAGAATTGTCCAAAATGACTTGGTAAGATGAAGCATTAAGATTTCCCTTCACTGGAACTAAGGGGCCTAGGCCAACCCCAGAAAAACAACCCCATAGCATTATCCCTCCTCCACCAAACTTTACAGTTGGCATAATGCAGTCAGGCAGGTAACGTTCTCCTGGCATTCGCCAAACCCAGACTCGTCCATCAGACTGCCAGATAGAGAAGCGGGATTCGTCACTCCACAGAACACGTTTCCACTGCTCCAGAGTCCAGTGGCGGCGTGCTTTACACCACTCCATCCGATGCTTGGCATTGTGCTTGGTGATGTAAGGCTTGCGTGCAGCTGCTCAGCCATGGAAACCCATGCCATGAAGCTCCCGGCGCACAGTTTTGGTGCTGATATTAATGCCAGAGCTGGTTTGGTTTGGAAACAGTTATTGAGTCAGCAGAGCTTTGGTGACTTTTACACACTATGCGCCTCAGCACTTGGCGACCCCGCTCTGTAACATTACGTAGTCTGCCACTTCGTGGCTGAGTTGCTGTGGTTCCTAAACTTTTCCACTTTGCAATAACACCACTTACGGTTGATCGTGGAATATCTAGGAGAGAAGAAATTTCATGAACTGACTTGGCATCCTATTACAGTACCACGTTCGAATTCAGTGAGCTCTTTAGAACGACCCATTCTTTCACAAATGTTTGTAAAGGCGGACTGCATGGCTAGGTGCTTGATTTTATACACCTGTGGCAATGGGACTGAATCAAACACCTGATTTCAATGATTAAGAGGAGTGGCCCAATACTTTTGTCCATATAGTGTACATTCTAATTTTGACATGACTTGCTGTTAAAAGACATTGCACTGACTTCAGTTTTTTGGCTGTTCTCCCCAGTACCAAGCATGGTTACGGTCCAGTTTCCGTCCCAGTCCATTTAATGACCAGGAACAGGTGGGCGCCCTGCTGAGCCAGTACACAGAGCAACAGGAGAGCCAGAGGCGAGGAGCAGACCAGCGCTGGATAAATCAAGGTGTAGGTGTCTGTGCTCTGCCGTCCGACCCTGATGATCCTGAAGGCAGCAGCTGAAAGACGGGCCAGAGGGCCACACTAAAGTCCTGCCTAATTCTGTCTGTAAATGGCAGCAGCTATTACTCTGTACTCAATTCCAAATCAACCCCAAGTTCCAACTTTAAGGCCTTTGCACAACTCTGAAAGCATATGATGATATAAATGCCCCTTAAAGTATATGTTTTATACTTTATTTGCATCTGTCTAGTCGTTTTTGGAGGTTGCAATGGAGGTTGATTTAGAATTGGGCTACAGACTCTTCTCCATTACCAGTACCGCCTGTGCTCCTTTAACTGAGTGCAGCCACAACAGGGGTATCGGTGCTCACACAGGCCTTACTCTAAACACCTCAGCACCTTAGCCATGATGAATAAACTATACTTCCATGTGGACTCTTAACACCTGCAATGTTCAGCTCAGTAGCCTTAAAGACGTGACTAATTAATGCTGTCTTAAAGGAACATTTTGTCTCTAATTATGTGGACATTTAGTCTGTGCTGGTGGACAACAAATCCACAACCAATTTGATGGCAATTATTCTGACATGTACCAGTTTGCAGTCCCGTCCAGGCTCTTAATGGTAACCTGTTTGATCAACACTGCGGCTGGGGAAGTTATCATGCTTGCTGGGCTGACCACATAAAATGAGTTATTATTCACATTGCATGTACCATTAAAATACACCATAATAACCAAACAATGGTCATGATGCCATCAGCAGATATACCAGCCATTTACAGATGTTTTAACAACAAAGAATATATCACTGTTGCACATCACTGCCCATGGAGTAAACAACATTTGTTTACACCCAGTTAGATACTGTTCGTTCATACCAGTTGGAACTTTTTGTTTCATTTAGTTCATCTTTGAAGAAAATTTCAAGCCGCCTGCTAATGTCTGCAACAGAATCAACACCACCAACAGTGGAACATCTCTTATCTCTTAGCAGGCAGAGAGGACAAAAGAAATAAAAAAGTACAACAGCCAAACCCTCTGTAGTTTGTCCACCATCAACTGATGTCAGATAGCCAGGAGTGGGATTTGTTAGTAACCCTGGCTGCTTCAGTTGGCTACAGAGTTGTAGAGAACATTGGTTCACACCGTGGCCATTTAAAGACACGCAACTAGGAGTAACATATGGAGTTTCACAATTGGCAAAATGTTCCATTAAGTAATACATAGCAGGTTAAATTGGGAAGCTACATAAAGTATGGCTGAGTAAATCTATCTAAGTACACATGAAGGATCTCTGCAGTCTAAACGCTTAAGTCTTCCTGATTTTACTGAAGCTCTGATTTCTCTTTTTATTGTGACAAAGCTGATTTGTGTTATAAATTCAAGGGTACACTTAACTGTTTTAAGTGCATATTTATGGTGTTTTTTGTTTGTGTTTTATAATAAAATGCAGTGATTGACTAAAAATATGGAAATATTAATAAAGCTGTACTATCACCACCCTTATGTTATGTGTCTGTGTGTAAGTAAAAGAAATCCTGGGCAGAAAATGACGACATCGTGAGTATTCAAGTACACATCTTGCCTTTAGATCAGCTGCTCGTCTCATGAAGCAGCTTGATAACTGCACTGAGTAAACCCCAGAATAACTTATTTTCAGTCTGTGTTTGAGAGGTTTCTGGGTTTTACTCAGCAGATCACCTGGGTGTGCAGCGCCATGAAAAGAACCATAAAGTAGTATGTTGGTGAAAGACAGAAATGAGGAAAGACTTGCAGTATAATCTGCAGTATGGTGAGGTTTAGTGTTAATGCAATTTTAGCTCCTGTCCATTTTTGTGGTCAGATTTCAGGAGGGAATGTCTTTTTTTTCATAATGGCTTACTAGTCTGATTGTGATTGTGATTGTGTTATGTTACTGGAAATCAAAACTTACATTATAAGACATTGTTATTGTCATTACACCTGAGACACAGGCAGTGCACAGTATTAGAAATCATTTTAGCATAACCATCAATAAGACATTTCATTTTACACTGTGTACAAAAATATAATACAACTTCATTGGAAGAATCATCTCATGAAACTGAGATCAAACTGTATAAGTGAAGTTTAACAGTATTTAATAAAGAAATTATTTTTTATAATTTTAAAAATTAATTTTCAACTTTAATTTAAAGGCACAGTTGGCAGATAACATTGCTCACCAGTTGTGTATTAAGGAAAGATTGCTACTACAGTGTATTTGAATAGCTCTTAATCACAGGTACAGTCAAACAATATTCACATTAATAAAACATGACTGTAGGCCCGCCTAAATCAACAATATATTGTTCAAAAGAGCAAACATTAACTAATCTTTCCCCAATAATCATGGTTCCAAATCCGTCCTGTGGTTTATTTTGCCTTGTGCTAAAGGGAAACATCAAGACGAGGTGTCAAACCACTGAAAATTATCACTTGAATTTATTTCTGTGGGGAGGCCAGCAGTTAACTCCACTATTAGTGTGTCTCCAGTTTTTGGCTTCCAAATTGCAATTGCCTTAAATTTAGTTTATGAGCATAATCTTCCCATTACCTATATTTGCTTATTTTGACCTTTCATGGCTGAAAAGAGTGATTGTGAGTAGGCTTTCCCATGTGTGTGTACTCAGGTGTAAGCACGTTTGAACTCAGCTAATTCCTGGCAGGAGGTGTGGTCGTTACTCTGTAAATACAATCTCTTTCATTATCAATTCATAATTATCAAGTTAATATAATAAATGAACCGAATTAATCAAATTGTTTCCAGGTCTTTTTTGACCAATTATAAAATAATGTAAATATTTATTAGCCTATATATTCTATATGGCATTGGGCACTATACATGACTCAACAAAATCATCAGTCTGTGGCTGCAACTAACGAGTATTTTCATTGTCGATTAATCTGCAGATTATTTTCTCGATTAATGGATTAATTTGGTGTATAAAATGTCAGAAAATGGTGGAAAAATGCCTGTTACAATTTTTCCTACAACCTAAGTAGATGTCTTCAAATCGCTTGTTTCATCCACTCAACAGTCGAACAAAACCCAAATTATCAATTTACTGTTGCATAAGAATAACACCTGAGGAGCTGAAACATGGGAATGTTTGACATGTTTGCTTCAAAATTAAGAAACCAATTATTAAATTATCAAAATGGTTGACAATTAATTTTCTGATGATCAAGTAATCAATTAATCGATTAATCAATTAATCGACTAATCGTTTCAGCTCATCAATCCCGTCAGAATATTACAGGAACGTTCTGACTTCATGGCAGACAGTAGGAATAAATGAGTAGCGCATGATCTGTCAATACATTCATAAGGTTGATAGCATGACGTTTGGCCCATGAGCCGTTATTGGATAACCATGAAAATGGTGGATAGAAACATATTGTGGCTTTGATATTAGGCTACATATGATCCTAATATCAGATATTATTCCCCATATATTGTCTCCCAATTATCCTCCCACCACCATATTTGACATTATATAAGAATATATAACCTGTAGGACTTGGTCAAGTGGAATCAACCTACTTCACCATCATACAGACAGCAGGCTACTGAACCCGCACAATGTCTCTTCAGGGTTTCACATGAGTACCGAGTGGGCGTGGAGGGGACGTGTTACCTTCGTCTGGAGCGCAGAAATCCCCCACAGCACAAGGTAACTTGTGACTCTCCGGGTTTATTCAGCGCTCCACGTCTGCGTGGCGTTTGGCGTGGGCAGCAATTTAACAACCATCGCCTGTGTCAGGCCATTTCTTGTAAATGCCCGCTGTTAGAAGAACGAACACTTCCGGAATAGGCGGGCCCACTGAAGCTTCAACGCACTCATTGGACAGAGCGAGGCAGCATTGTCAAATCATCTCCCAGCTATTTCATTCATAACACCGAGCACTAAAAACTTGATAGGCATGTGTCGGGGAGTTGAACCCACTTAAATCTGACAGTGAGCGATCTGTCAACATCTCAGGATATCACACACAGGACCAAGAACTGCTTATCAAACTGTAAGAGCTTTATTACTTTTCATTTATAATCTACAGGCTGAGAATTGATACATTTTGCCTTGATAAAAGATCAATTCGTTTGATATCTTAAAAGTAAATAGTAATGTTTTATGTTATTGTTAATTATTTCCTCCTCATTTAGGTACAATAGACCAATCCATAAACAACTTTTGTCCATCAAGATGTCAAACACGGGCGGTCGGAGACTGAAGCAGTGGCTGGTGGAGCAGATCCAGAGCGGACAGTACTCTGGGCTGCAGTGGGAGGATGAAAGCCGCACTTTGTTCCGAATTCCATGGAAACACGCAGGGAAACAGGATTACAACCAAGAAGTAGACGCATCCATTTTTAAGGTTTGACTTCACTCTCGTGTAGTCCAGTGGATAGATTGCTGTAGAGTTTGGTTTTACGCAGCGCGGCGCGTAAAACCAAAACTGGATCATTAAACTTGATGGACCTGTCCTTCCTCAAGTCTGGTTCTTTTGTGGCCGAATGGAAATGATCATTTAGACTTTATTAAATGTCATTTGTCACTTGTTTTTGGCATACAACACTTTTAACTTGAACAAAATTGAATACATTTATTTTATTTTTTTATTGCCAACATAAATGTTGATACAACGCAGTAAAATATTATTGTAAATCAGATGTTCTGCCTTTCTTTCTCTCTTTCTTTCTTTAGGATAGTTGAAAAAAATAAACGATCAGTTTCACGTTTCCCCTTGAAGCATCTAACTTTAATCCAACACAACACCATCTTTAATATTTGTTGTTTCCCTCCACAGGCCTGGGCAGTCTTTAAAGGCAAGTTTAAGGAGGGCGACAAGGCTGAGCCTGCAACATGGAAGACCAGACTCCGATGTGCCCTGAATAAAAGCCCTGACTTTGAGGAGGTGACAGAAAGGTCACAGCTGGACATTTCTGAGCCCTATAAAGTCTATCGCATTGTACCCGAGGAAGAGCAGAAGCGTGAGTTTATGTCATTGTGGCTTAGGGGTTAAATTTCAGTTAAAATCCATGTCTCTACTATCCAACTCCAGACAAACATTTGAACAATTGATGAAAGCCTGAAAGCCAGCACCGATTACCTTTAACAGATATTCAATATAATGCTATTTTGTAAACTGCTAACTGCCAGCGCAGTGCATGCTGCAGGATAAAATTCCTCTTGCAATACTTATGAATCATGAAACGACAGTTGGCCCGCAATCATGTCTTCTTCTTTCACCCACAGATGGCAAAAGCTCAATGATGGCCATGGCAGCTACCAGCTCTGGTGATATCACTGACATGGACTGCAGCCCTGCAGAACTAGAGGAGCTCATTAAAGAGGTGAGACCAGCTCTCACTTTAAACCACTGATTCAACCATATTTCTTACCGCTCTCTCTCCCCCCTGTCACTTCTGTTTCTAGATGCACTTTGCCTTTATTGCCACCTCACCTCTTTTTTTTCCATGCTGCGCTGTCTCCTCCAACACTTGTTGCACCAAGTATGCACACACTCCCACTTGACCTTCATGACTGTGAAGTGTACAAAGGTGCTTTGTTGACAACGCCTCATTTTGTTGCGGTTTCTGCAGGAGGAAGGCTGTAGTATCCAGGCCAGTCCAGAGTATTGGTCCCAAAGCAGCATCAATGGTAAGACAACCTTTTCTACCCAGTTTACAGTACAACACACACTCCACTGATTCACTTTAGCTGTTCACACTACCATTTGTCTCATCTCTCAAGTAAGACTGTTCCGTCTTACTTGAGACGTCTTCCGTCTGAGATGTGAGCTTTAATGTAAAAACCACAGTGGAAATCTCATTGGCATGCCCCTGCAATTGCGGGTGCAAAATAGAGGTTATTTGGTCTATTCTGTTGAATTCTGCAATGGAAGAATTGACTAACATCCTGTTGAACTTTGCTGACTGAGGTGATTATTTCTTTGTGAGATCGTGCTAAAGAAATGGTATTTCTGATGATGCAGCAAAATAATGACATGACAGTGTGGTCGTGTCCACTGTGTTAAAAAAGGGCCTTTACTCATCTCTTTTCCTGTAATTCACAGCTTTCCCACTGCATCAGGAGCCTTTGCCATCTAGCACTGTCAGCTCAGGTATTCATTTATGTTATCCATGAAAGTAATAATTAACAGTAATAATAACACAAATGGATTACAGGGTATATGCTTTATGTCATTGTTTTTTTTTATGTCATTTGCAAAGCTTACCAAGTGTTCTCCTCTCCAGCTCTCTCCCAAATGATGATCAGTTTCTACTATGGAGGAAAGCTGATGCACAACACACTGGTTGCTCATCCCGAAGGCTGCCGGATCTCCCCACAACAGCACCTGGGTCGTGGCGCCCTGTACAGTTCAGACAGCATGCAGAGTGTTCATTTCCCCCCAGCTGAGCTCATCGAGTACGACCGCCAGCGCCACATCACACGCAAGCTCCTGGGCCACCTGGAGAGAGGCGTACTGGTCCGTGCCAACCAAGAGGGCATCTTCATCAAAAGGCTGTGCCAGAGCCGTGTCTTCTGGAGTGGGCTGGGAGAAGTGGGCTCACAATTCAGCCCCATTCCTTGTAAACTTGAGAGGGATGCTGTAGTCAAGATTTTTGACACAGAAAGGTTTCTTCAAGGTGAGCCTCGATGTTTAGTCAGTTATTTGAAAGCTCAGAAGAGTCAAAATCATTGCTGAACACATACATTTCTTATGAATGCTTTAAGCAAGCAACATCGTAAAGGAGGACAGATACCTTTCAGAGATTGTCTAAACAGCTGTTCACATACTTCGTATGTTCCAGCTCTACAGCTGTACCAGGAGGGTCAGTTTCCTGCTCCTGATCCGACAGTGACTCTGTGTTTTGGAGAGGAGCTCCATGATCTCAGCAATGCCAAGGGCAAACTGATCATTGTGCAGGCAAGACCAGTCAAGTCATAACGTGTCTCTCACTGAAAAAGCTGACTGATTTGAACAACATAAATATACATTTTTAATCACTACAAATACTGTATGCTGATTATAGAAAAAGTCATATTTCTGTCTACTCTTCCTCTTGCAGATCACTGTGGTGAACTGCCAGCACCTGCTGGAGGCGGTGAACATGCGGCGTTCTCAACCTTACTGCAACAACCCAAACCTGGAGATGTCTGATAATGTGGCCACTGACCAGATGGCCCGCATCTACCAGGACTTGTGCAGCTACAGTGGCCCCCAGAGGCCAGCCTGCTACAGGGACAACATGCCCATCACTGCCTGAGCTGTGAGCAGTAAGATGCCTGCCAGGAGCTCTTCAGCGTGTACTAGACTGAATGTACAACATATTAAGCAAATTCCTTATTTTCCTGACATACCTTGACAAGGTGAATCCAGCCAGTGTCACAATTAGTTTTGACTAAATTTACACCAATCACAGTGGAGACATAAAGATAAGGAGGCGCAAATCTCTTACAATAAGACTTTTAAGCTGCAGCTCCCTGATATTTTGTATATCAGTAATGTTCATATTTGTATATGTGCAGTGCTAACACAAACTCTGTCTAACCTCTGCTTTAATATTACAAGAAAGCGTTATCATCCCAGTGTGGCAAAGCCTTGGTGACTTTCTTAACAAATCAAGTTTTATATACATCTTTAAAGACTCTTATTTAAAGCCTCGTTGTATGCCCCAGTATGACAACCGTTTGTATACAATATGTAGGCAATGTAGTTCTCAAAAATGTCACCTTTGTTATTTTTACAGTTGAGTTGCTTCCTTATCTGATGGCCGTTTGGATAAACAGACCAAATGGATATTTCATAAGATATTTTTCTATTTTTTACAGTGAACAAAAAATCTTTATATGAGCTAATAATTGCATGGAATTTTAGATGCAATGTGGCGTTATATTACAGATAGGTTTTACTATCAGACTGTTGTACTTTATTTCATCATTTTTTATAAACTGCATTTCTAGTAAAACATTTTTTTACTGAACTACACATGTGCTTGTCTTTATATAATCATATTGTAGTTTTATTTAATGTTGATTGTTGAATTATTACAACAGTGACCAATGCAAAATTGGATGGTAACTTAAATTGGGCTGATGGACACAGGTTAGTTAATGTTCCCCAAAAATATCATAGGACCATATTTTAACTCCTTAACTATAAATTACAAATGGCTTAATTTGCTGTCAACAATTTTCCAAAGCACACCACAGCATTTTAGATTTTTGACTATCTAGGCACCATTTCAACCATTTTATTTAACTGTCCAGTATTGAAATAAGTGCAAATTTCACATTGATAATAAAGCAAATTTCACATTGATCAACAATTTTTGCAGACTTCGTATTGTCTGGGACAATATTGGGAGGAATTACTAAAGATTGTATTGAAAGATTGAATTTAGGTTTTTTTTCTCAGCTCACATTGATCAGGAAAATCTCAGTTCAGAAAAGGCACTCAGTTCTTGTGTCAACAACAACAAAATACTTTAGAGGGAACTCCTCCACTACGGAGACTGTCATTTACTATGAACACCTACAGATTATTCCTCCGGTTTAGGAATAATGAAACTAAAACACTGTATGAAACTAAAAGAAGGATCTAGGCTACCGAAGGCAGGGAACTCTCAGACCCCCCTCCACCCCATCTTCCTCATGAGTAACAGAGAAAGGACAGGAGAAGAGAGGTGACCAACTGAAGCCAAATGATTCCATTATTCACAATGAGACAATGTCTTCTTTTTCTTCTTCTTCTTCTTCTTCTTCTTCTTCTTCTTCTTCTTCTTCTTCTATGTCTCAGACAGTTGGTCATTAACAACCATCTCATCTCACACGTCAGACTGGTCACATAGCAGCAATATTGGCAGGGAAGTGCGTAAACGTTTGGATTTAAGCATTATGTAAACACGCACACACACAAACAAACAAACAAACGCAAAGAAGCATTCTCAGTTCCCTAATACAAAAGACATGGGTTTCTAATGGTCATTATACATGCTTCCACATATGTACACTGTACATATATCCTCACTATAAGGTGAAACTCACACAAAAAGAAAGCCAGGCTCTCAGTGAAGATTGCCTGAATACTTAAAGGTTGAATAAACACTTTGAACAACAGTTGGGTCTCTGTAAATAATATTATAAAGAGTACGGTCTAGACTACATGTGTCATGAGATAACTTTTGTTGTGATTTGGCGCTGTACAAAAAAAATTGAATTGAATTGAATAAAAACTAAAACTAAAAACTAAATTGATATAATATAAACATTGATGTAAGGTCCCTTCAATAAAAAGATGGTAGCCCCATGTGATAAATGAATAGTATGGCTGGGTAGCTCAGTCAATCTGTTTTTTTTAATAATGAAAAAAAAAAAGTTTGCTGTAATGACTCACACAGATCACATAGTGAAAGGAGTCATGTGCTCATCATATGATGGATAAAACCTTTTACTTAAATTAGAATATCAAATCAATGGTTCACTGAATAAAAACACAGGTGGAATATTGTGTCTGTCTGTGTGTGTGTGGTTATCTATATGGGGGAATTCTGTCTGAGTTCCACAGAACAGGAACTTACTTCAAAAACTGTCACAGGAAACTGACTCTACCCCCCCCCCCCCCCCCCCCCCCCCCCCGCCCAACCCTCAAATAGCATGTCGAAGACTGGATTAACATAGTGTATAAATAATACACATGTATACCATGTACTCACCTGTATAACTAACATACTTATGAACTTGTAATTATAGCCTTATACAATTCAGATGGGTACAAATGTTAACTTGAATATGAAATACCAAAAATCCTTAATAATGATTAAGATGGAATAATGATTGTTTCACAAGCACAAACACAGATAAAAGACAGCTTCTCATTGCTTTACAGTTTTATTATGTGTTGAACTTTTTAATTTCTCTGGTTGTCTCCCTATTTTAGCATTTTTGTTTAATCTAGTACCTTGTTATAATAATAATATTATTACTCTGTCAGTTCTGAAGTATATTTTGGGAAATATGCTCATTCACTTCGTGCCGAGAGTTAGATCAGAAGATCGATACCACTCTCATGTTTATACGCTAAATATAAAGCTACAGCCAGCAGCCGGCTAGCTTAGCTTAGGACAAAGACTGGAAACAGCGGGCTACCCTGGCTTTGTCCAAAGATAACAAAATCCACCTACCAGATTCAGGCTTGCTGTTCCCCCCGTTTCCTGTATTTGTGATAAGCTAAGCTAACCTGCTAGCGGTTGCTTCATTTTTATCCTACATACGTACATCGATCTTCTCGTCTAACTCTCGGCAAGAAAGTGAATATGTGTGTTTCCCAAAATGTTGACCTGGACTGTAAATGTGCATGATATGTATGACAAATGTTTTTGCCAATGTTTTAGCTTTATATCTTATCAGACATAATGGGGGGAATGTTTTCACCATAGGGACACCATAGGGAGTCAGAGCTACCACTACTTCACTTCTTTTTTTCCATTTTGTGAGACTATTAATATTATTACTATAACTACTATTACAGTGGAAATATTGTCATTTTTACCCCTCAATGTTAATTTCCTCTGGGTATTAGTTTCTTGGCAGGTTCGTGATTTACATGGAAAACATGTGAGTTTCAGCAAGCCAGCAAAACACGGCGTAGGTAGACCAGAGGATTAAATACTGTACTTCTTACTGTGTTCTCATATGATGTATTTTTCTCCAGGTCAAACAAATGTGAATGTTGCTAAGAAGAGACAGTAAAATCTCAACAGACACAGCAGGAATTTGGAGGAGGAACCATTTTTTTTGTACTTTTACTTCTGATAACCAGTTTCCTGGAAATTCTTCTATACTTTTACTTATGTTGAAAGTAGCACTTTTAAAGAAAATGTTGTTTTTAAAAACAAGATTTTTCCCCCCCACCTCTACAGGGAGTGCAGTAGGGAGAGAAGGAGGCACATGCTTGTGTGCATTTCTGCGAACGGAGTCTCTTTTCTGCTCACATTTCCAGTGTCTGCAATGTGGTTCTTTTTGTATTGCAACATCTCTTTGTGGCGTCTGAGGCTTCCCACAATAAATCATTAGAGACGAACTGATGTTGCCATCTAATTCATAACATTTCAATCTACTGTGGCGCACAGTAGGCACTTAAAGGAAGCAGGTCCTATTTTGTGAAAAGCAGCGCTTCAAGGAAATTAAGCAAAAAAAGAGGAATAACTGCAAATTGAAAGCTTTTCCTGGTGGATTAAAAGAATTACTTGTCTATTTTTGTTGTTTCCTGATTTGTCTGTTTTGCTGACTCCTCAGTCCCTGGGTAGCTGCAGGCTCAGCAATGACCTTTCATTTAAGCTGTTGTTGTTTTCCACTGCATGTATCAGCTGGAATTTAACATGAACAATCAGTTCTAATAGAAAACACCTTCATGTTATTTGTGGTTTAGTGTATTTTAGAAACATTTTGTTTATGTAAAAAACTCTCAAACCAACTTAATGGCTGTAATTATAGACGTCATTCATGTCGTTCCAGGTGAGTGAGACAAGATGTATGTTGGGAAGCTGAGATTTACCATAAGCAGGTTATGTTATGCAAGCGGTGGTGTTGAAGGCGTTGGTGGTGTCTCTGGGGGGAACGCTGGTTTAGAGTCAGTGTGGGTGAGATGAGAATAGGCTACCAGAGAGGAACTGGGAGAGCACTGAGGACGCTGTCAGTGGAGAGACAGGTGGACGGGGAGCCCACATCCTGGGACGCAGGGAGAAAGCCACCTAACCACACATGTTGTGTACACACACACACACACACACACACACACACACACTATGCTAGCCACTGATCAAGGATCATATCCTCTAATTAGTATCAGTTCATGTCCTCCAAAACAAAGCTCCCTAAAGCCTCACACCTACGAGGGTCTACTTCAGGGTTAACTGTTAGTTTTGTAAGATGAAGAGCTGTAAAAACTAAGAAATTAATGTTTGAGTACTCTAAATACTCCAAATCAACATCTATATTGAAGACAACAGGACAGTTTTAACGAAATTGTGTGATGTGTCAGGAAAGAATCAACATGTAAAAGTGAAGATAGGGAAGTATGCTGATTTACGGGAAAGCAGTTTATTGTAATCCGCCATCTATTTCAAAGTATTATAATATCAATATCAATCTGCCTTTCCTCAGTGTACATAGTCTTAATCCTGTAACGCCAAGTGTATCATATTTGAGTTTTTGAGACCTCTACATCATCAGTGTTATATTTTTTTTCCTGAAAAACCTGATGTACACAATCAGACACATGCAGTGCACCAGAAGAAATTGAAGCCCAGGCAGAAACCCATGCCCCAGCGAAGGTTTCAAGCTGCTGTTGGCACCTCTCTCACAAGTGCAGGAAAGGGCAAAATCAAGTGTGGCAGACCACTATCCTCTCCAGAAGCAGGAGGAACACCTCCCCCCGCAAAAGGTCAACCTCTAGTGTGCCCCCTGATGTGAGAAAGGATGGCATTGAAACTCAAAGTTTAATGGGTTAAAAATTTTGTGTTTTATATGTTTTTGTACAGAAATTGATATTTAATTTCTTTTTTTTTATTTGTTATAAGGTTCAATAAACACTCCAGTTTCAGAAAATTAAAAATTTCTGGCAATTATTTCATGGTTCAGGCTTTACAGGGTTAATGTTTTTAACATTTGATTGGCCAGAGCTCAGGGCCTCACAAGTACAATAAAATCAAATCACAAAGGTTAAAGAGAAAGTTTTCATTTGAGTGACTCACATGTGACTGATCTCACAGGGATTTATGTCAAGAGCTAACATTTATCAAGTTTAAAATAAACATTGGTCAAATCAGTAAACAGATAAAGTAACAATGTAGGAACCCACTACATGTACATTCTGCTAATGTGCAAAATCTGAAGTGACCACAGGCCTGGATCAAAAGTGATCTTAAAGAAGGAGACTGCGTACATTGTATCCAAACCAGTCGGTGAAGGGACAGCTGAGGATTGCGTCAGTCTCTGTCCTGGTTGCTGCACTCTTTGACAAGAGTGATCCCTGACCGCCTGATCTGTCTCTGGACAGGAAACACAGGAAGGAGCCCCGGAAGATGGTCCAGCACTCAACTTCTCCCCTAAAAAGAGGAACAATCAACACAGAGGCCTGCAGTGGAACAGGGAGGAAATCCACCCATTTGTGATGAGAATGACATTAATATTTGTTTCAGTGAAGGTTTTAGATCAGATGAAGCACACAACTTAAATACATCCCAGCATTTTGAATGTAAGACTTTACAGGCTGGTTATCTTGGAGACAGACGCTCAGAGATGTGTTTATAAGTAAAGTCCATGCATGGTATACTTCTGTTTCATATTCAAGCAAAACAAAACTTATCAGTCAAAAAAGAAGGTGATGGATGTGGGGGTGGAGGGGAAGACCAGGGTGGGGTGACAGTCCCTGGGGGAACCAGAGCCAGGGGAGCATGATAGGTGTATTGACATGCAGCTCACAGCTCAGTGCTCACTGTGTGTGTGTGTGTGTGTGTGTGTGTGTGTGTGTGTGTGTGTATGTGTGTGTGTGTGTGTATGTGTGTGTGTGTGTGTGTGTGTGTGTGTTTGTGTGTGTGTGTGTGTGTGTGTGTGTGTGTGTGTGTGTGTGCGCATGCAAAGTGCTGAGGTGACGGGATGTGGCCAGAAAGGTGATAGTTATGAGGTAACAGAAAGATACCTGAGAAACAAATGTTCTGCTATCTCATCAGATATTGTGAATTTGCTCCTTTTATGAATGTATGCAGACATTGTTTGTTTTTTTTGTTTTTTTTTACACTACCATGGTAATGTGTTAGTATATTTGTTTGCATTTTGTTGTATAGCATTTGGTTGATTACATGTAACTCCGTGATTGATTGAGGAACAGGATCTTTGTGGTTTCTAACCATGTTTCCAACCATATCTTAGACCGACTATATAAGTCACACTGATTACACAACCTCTTTCTGAGTAAGAAGCCACACACTGGCCAGGCAACAGGTGCTGCTGGGATGGAGATTATTTAAAGTTGCTCTAAAATGGTTCCAGTACAGCTGAAGGAGCCTGTGGACCAAGCTGTCTGTCGACCACATGCCTTAGTAGAAAGTACAGTGGCAGTACATACTTCCCTCTTTGAAATACCAGCCTCCAAATATGACCATCACATGACTGAGGTGGAATTACCTGGCAGCACAGAACTAATTATAATTTACACAGTGAATCTATTTAGCTCATTTCAGAGTCATTTGGAAACTGTGATAGGTGTACTGTGTCATCCTGGATTTATAGATTGCATGATGATAAGCATGACACACTAATAAAAAATGTATTTTGACAAAATTTGGATTGTTGGAGAGAAACGAAATCTTGTCGAAATTGTGAACAATTTGCATGTTTAAAAGCAGCAACCCGGTAAGAAGTTTGAATGTATTTTTATCACAAGATTTGCATGTTACCATCCTCTGCTGTGTCCCATGGAAGGAGAGAAAAAGTGAGCGGCCCCCGAGGACCGCTGAAGCATATCTTCTATGGCTAGTTAACCATGATGGTTTGCACAGTTTACAGCTCACATCATTAGAAATTGCACCGGGGAAAATCCTGCTTATGTAACTTAGGGCAAAAAGTAAGGCTCATGTCATAAGAGTGCTCAAAAGCATGACAAGGAAATAGTGAAACTTATGAAAAAGAGGAAATAGCTTTCTGTTGGAAGATGTCCTATTACTGAAAGATGTTTCATTTCTAATATTATTTCTAATTTGCTTTTTATTGTGTTTTTTGCTTTTAGCATGAAGGATTAGAAGGAAAGACAGCAACTTGGACAAACCACAATATAAAGCTACCGCAGCTTTATATTGCCATCTAGTGGCAACATAAAGCCAAAGATTGGTCACACACTACATTACATTTCTTTTGCATACATTTGGATAAACAAGGTTGAAATAAAGTGTTGAATTCTATATGTAATATCTTTTAAATCACATGCATGAACACATAAATTCAGTTCACAGAAAAGTACTGAACTATTTCTCATTGAATATCTAAATAAAATGAAGTAGTTCCTTGTGTTCTATCTTTGCAGCATTAGCACTGTTGACGGCCCTCATTATAATAATTTTGTGAGTTTTTATTTGAACACATTCTAAGTTTTGTATTTACGACTTTTTCTGTATTGCTCAATTTTTTCACTGACTTGAATGATGGTAAAAATAATGTTAGTTATGGGAAGGAAACCACATTTTAGGCATTCCAAAACGTATTTCATATTTTGTTTTTCCAAATGCTGCATTTGTGCCACTGATAACAAGCAGGTCTTCGGCTCTACTTGGCAGTGTTGCTCATCTTGATGCACGCTAGAGTCAATTCCATTCCCTAATTTTCCAAAGTGATTCCTTCAGGAAAAACAGATCATATCTATCTATGCGCTTTCTGGGCAAATTGTTTATTTGTTATTTCTGCTACATTAAAAACCTAGAGAGGTCATACACGTGACCATCACAATTACAGATATTTTCTTGCGATTGCCCTGCTGAATATGTTGCACACAAACTTTTTATAGTGATTATAACATGACAACAACATTTATAAATGTAGCTCAAGAATGTGATATTATAAGTATTTTGCATTGTACAGTAAATAGCAAAGTATATTTCTTTATTGTCAGATAATTATGTGTTGATTCAACTTGACAACTGTACTCTTCTCTGTCAGTCCGTTGTTATTTCAACGATTACAGCAGAGCATAAAGGAAAAGCAAACAGGAAAAAATAGATAAGGCAAGAGATTGTTGCTGTCAAAAGAGGCTTAAGAGTCTCAATGGAGGTTATTAAGGGAAAGTCATTGGGGAGGTACACACATTAACTAAGGTTGTGGTCTTGTGGAGGATACTGAAGTCTGATCTTATCTGGAAACCAGTCATCACATAAAACCACTAGGCACTGACAAAGAAACTCACTGTAGTTTAGTGTTAACGTTGTTGTATTTATCTTTCTGAAGGTTTTTTATTTTTTTTGTAAAATGCATTGCCAATAAAAAGTGCATATGTAGAATTTTGGTTTTGATACCAGGGAATGTTATGTGAGGTTTTAACAGTCTGTTTAATGTGCTTTCCTGTCTTTTTCCGTGAACTTAAGTTTAATTAATGAGCCACAAAAGCAGATGGTGGGGAAGCCCTGGACAGCTCCAGAGATGTCTGCCTGAGTGTTTATGTGGCTTGTTTAGAAACTCTTTTTATTACTAACTCACACGACAGAGACACGACAGGCAAAATTCTCTCTCTCCTTCTCCCTCTGTTACACACATACATTTCCAAGACTTTCCACATTGAGCCTAACGATGATCTTTACCTCATCTACACCCAATTACTCACTGACCCTAATTGAATACTTGGCAGAGAGCACGGGTGGTGATGGCGTGCTCTGAGCTGAGGCATCATTAGTCTTGGTCATTGGCCCCATTAGGTAGCTCGAGTGACCTATGATGTCATTATGTAGTAAAGTCGAGGAAACTAATGGACAGCATGTCTCGTAACGAAGATGCTGCTCACGCACTGATTTTAGAGTTGAGCACGGGCTCCATCTTGTCCTCATGTCCACCTAATGGCTGTATGAGAAACAGAGTTAAAGTTTTTTTTACTGTTATTTTGCTTATGAAATTGTGAGAGTTCATTCAGAGTTTGGGGATGTGAGAGTACCTTTTGTGGTACAAACAAGCATGTTTCCGTGAGAGAGGGGCTTTTTTGCTTGTGTCTCACGTGGAAAGAGGTTTTCACTTATATTTTGTCCTTACTGCAAGAATACAGTGGGAACTCGCACTGACTTGACCTTGAACCTTGAAAAGGCGTTATAGCTGTGTCCATTCTGTGGGAACAAAGGCCAATGCCAGCACTCACAAAGTTTACCAGATCATATTAAAAGTAGAAAATTTAAGGCTTTTTCCAGCTTACTCTCAGACCCAATCATATTCACACTCAACACTGGGTCATGAGTGTATCTGCTGACAAAGAATGTGTGTAAATGTACACGAGTGTTGCGTGTATGCGATGAAGCATCAAAGAAAAACAAGCTGTATTTTTGGCTGCACCATATACGGCCTTAGTCCTCAGCCCCGTACAACTCTGCAAAGTTTGGAGAGGGGACAGCTGTGGCTGAAGATTTACTCCACCTCTACTTAAAGCTCAGCCAAGGCAGCTGAGCTCTCAGCCTCTTCATCGCATCCTGGAACCAGGAGAAAATGAGTGCGGAGCAGAAGAGGGGACATGGTCCGCCTTAAGCCTCTCCCAGGGGGTGAATTACGATTTCCCGAGTAAATATGAACCCAGGGAAACGGTCTGAATGGTCATCCATCAGCCTGGGTGTCTGCATCCTCCTGAACAATGTGTGACCCCTGGGTGCAAAGAAGGTCAGAAGAGGGGTGACTTCCACCTTCATGCACATACACACATATTATAAACATACACACACATCACGCCTCAGAGTCCTCAGAGTAAACCATCTCTGGGAAAAAAAAAAAATCAAACTAGATGATTTTTTATACTTAAACAATAAAAACTGTAACTGCCCTTATGATGTGACCCAACACATAGTAATGACATCAACCTTTACTCTGCAATTTTGTAGTTTTTATTCATCACATCTCAAGTTTTAAGTCTGTTTTGGCACTCTGTATTACAGTGTTACTTCATACATGGCTAGATTTGAATACGGCCTAATATATAGAGTATAAACCAATGCCTTATCAAGAGAAGTAGAGCCAGTAATAATCTCTGATTCAAAAACATCATTATGTGAACTGTTGACATCCATTTTTATTCCTCATTCTAAAAGCGTGCACATTTGTTAATTGATTGTGCTGGGTTAACTCTAACCCAGCACAATCGTAAACATTTTATATTTAGTGTAATTGTTACCATTCAAGTGTAGTACACCTACTAAAATATATACACTATAATTCAATCTCATACACCATAAATCCACAGTACAGTATTAAGTAGCTATACTGTATGAGAATAAAATTATTAAGTATCAGACTAAAATCAGTATAATGTTTCTCCACTACATCTGCAAATTAAGCCTACTATGATTAGATAAAATAAACTGAGTACATTAACATGTATTTACTGTATGTATATGTAAAAGAGTAAATATTACATTATGTTTTTAGAGGATTAATACCTTGGATAAAACAAAACACTAAATTGCAAAATAAAGACAAGACAGCTATTTTTTTCTTTCGAAATGCATGCTTTATTATGTGGTTTTTATTTTTCTTTAATCTTAGTTGAGGTTTAAGTCCTCATTTTTTTATGCCTTTTTCATTATAGTATATTTTCCTCGAGGAGGCAATTATGCATTTAAAGCTGCCTAAAGCTCTCAAGCCCTGTCTAATCTTGCAAAATTCACGAAAATGAAAAGGAATGAAACCTTTTGCCTATGATTAAGTGGTCTATTTCAAGTAGCAGAACACTACACTTACCCAATGCCACCATTACGTGTACTGTTTGCACTATTGCTGGTATCTTAATGTGCAAACTAAAATGTCTTTTGTCAATGTCAAAGTCTTTTTGAGGGCCTGCTGATGAACCTAGCACCACAGTGAACTCATTCTCTATTGGTCTGATGGTCATTAAGCTCGGCTGATTGGTGGGAAGGTTTATGGTGCTGTGCAGACCGAGTGGCAGTGTGTGGAGGGATGGGATCTATCTGTATCTCTGTCTGGGATCCTGACAGCTCTGGCTTTAGTCTGCACCCAGACCTCCTACATGCATGTCTCACTGTTTACTGTCCCCTGCCTCACGCTCCTCCCTCTCAACATATCTATCATTTCAGCAGGACCACACGCACATACATGACAAACACACACATACACATACCCTAACTCAAAATCTCAGGTTCAGAGGTTATTATCTCTTGATTTTAACCTTACACAAAGTCATCATCCCAAGCTAAATGTGACTATAACTCCTATCCTACCCTATATTTAATCAAACTATTAAACTTAAACTTCTAAGAAGTTAGGATGAGCAAATATTGCCTCATCTTGGAAAAATATCTTCACTTTGAACTTCTAAAACTCAGTTGGTTCTCACAGGGACTGCAAAACATAAGCACACACGCATACTAGCTCAACTAACTCACTCCCTACTTAAATTTTTGACCTCCCCCTGCGTCATCGGGCTCCCCCAGTACAGATGTGTTGTACTTAGACAGATTGGTGCTTATTCCACACGCAATTTCCTGTAATAAACGCAGTTTGAGATGATGGGCTCTGAGCAAGCTGATGCCATCTGGTGATACCTGGACACCGGGGAATTCTGCCCACGTCTGACCCCAGAAAATGTTGTCCACACACTGTCATCAATGGAAATTTACTGGGCATTGGAAAGTTAATTGTGGTTAAGTGCTTCATATTATATTTGGTGTGTAAACCTTGTGTATGCATGGTGTATGTGTTTATTGATGGTGTATATATGAGAATTTATATGTGTGTGTGCGTGTGTGTGTGTGTGTGTGTGTGTGTGTGTGTTTGTATGTGAGCAGGGAGCTGATACTTGATCTCTGTTGGTAGAAAAAGGGGAGATTGTTAAGGTCTGCTTAAAAACCAGAAGATCCACCCCCCCAACCACTCCACCTCTACCATTTTCATTCTTGTCCATCCATCATTAGTCAGACTGACTGCAGCTCCAGGCCCATACACACTCTAACCATAACCCTACCTCTAACCCTTCAACCCAGCCTGCCTTCTACTCTCACCTTTCCCACATTAACAGACTTCCTGGGAGAGCTGGAGACACTTTTCTGGCCTCCTCTCTCTCCCTCTTTCTTAGGATATGACTTCTATCTCTGTTTTTATTTGTCCAGGTTTTGAGATATGTCTTTTTAATCTGAAATTTTGCTTTCAGTGTTTCAAGCTAATTGCTAATGTAAGCATGCTAAAATGTTCACAGTGACAGTGCTCAGCATGTATAATGTTTACCATGTTCACCATCGTAGTTCAGCGTGTTAGCATGCTAACATTTGGTAATTATTAGCACTAAATACAAAGTACAGTTTTAAATGATTATTTAATGATTATTAGTATGGGGACTGATAAATATCTCAAAAACCTGGACAAACCAAACGTTCTGCATGGTAGGCACCACTATGATGGTATGAAAAATGTAGATGATTTGAGTTTTTAAAAAAACAAAGCCAGTAAAACAGCTTTTTGGTATAAAAATGTTCCAGAAGTCCAGATGTTACTTTGTTGTTACTTTACAAGTTAACACTAAAAATAAAATGAAATGACAATTATATTATCTCTCTTTGAGTGTGTGTGTGTGTGTGTGTGTGTGTGTGTGTGTGTGTGTGTGTGTAAGAGAGAGAGAGAGAGAGAGAGAGAGAGAGAGAGAGAGAATGTTTTATTTTTTCTGGTCTCAGTGGGATTACCAGAGCCAGCAGATCGCTGTCTTACATGAGCATTAGCACCAGGTCACACAGACAGGATGTTGATAACATCCTGCAAAACTCCACCTCTCTCCCCATTTCTCTCTCTCTCTCTCTCTCTTTCAGCCTCCCTCCACCTTTGCATGCACACACACCAGACAAAGATTCATCATAAGAAAACACAACCAAACAAACACAAACAAAGAGGAGAATATATGTGACTGATCACAGAAATAACCATGAGATACTTGCTACTTTGCTGATTCATTCAGTGTCATCCATTTCTGATCCCACTCACTGTGGCAGACGACACTTGGTTCTTGTTAGGAAATGTCAGGAAATCCCTCCATTGGTTAAGATGTTGAAGTTTCACTCTGACTGCATACACTATACATATACTCCCACATAATCCAAAATAATTGGATTTAAACATACCAAAGCCATACTGTACCTAAATGTTATTACTCAGAGCAGTGATACTGACCTCCAGAAGACTTCTAGTAGAGCTCAGAAAAATGTCAGGGTGAAAGATTTCTCCCAGGTGGACATTCATCCCCATTCATTTATAAATAAAGACATGGTGTGTACTTCTGCTACGTTAACCTGGTAGACTCTTGATTTTCACCTGAATTTCCTTCTTACATTTCTTCAAATTAAGCAAACTTTTTTTGTCTGACAGGGTCACATATACTGTATATTGGGTATCAACTTGTTAAGTTATATGATGTTTACACTAAGAGAGGAATTCAAACCTCCACGTTTTTTAACACTGCACCATTTCATTACATCATGGAAGTATTCTAGATATTGTGTACGTCATTTTACACAAATTTCCCCAAAATTCAGCCTGACATGTTTCATATCTTTGGAAAATTTGGGTCTCTGGAGTCAATGGAAAAGACTTGTCAGAATTTGTCATCAGTTTGTTTCATGAATTTATATAATTCCCTTTGTTACTAGATGATTTCACATGTCATGTTGACACAGTGATACCCACACCGCCAGCGTCCTCTCTTTGGTGGCACCGTGGAGTCCAAGTCAAAGCTAATGAATTGTGTTATTCAACAGCTCTCAGCAGCGTTGTATAAATTTGTCCTCCATGCTCTGGCATTAGATTGAGTATGAGGGTTATGCTGTGTTTACTTGCACGCCTCCTGTGGGTTGGCAGCTGTCCAGCGTGCTCAGGACCGCTCAAGCCCCTTGTCGGGTCCGGCCTGTAGGCAGGATCTTCTAGGCCTGATTACAACACTGTCACAGAATGACAGATGAAGGCTCTAAGGAGCTCTATCTTTAGCTGTGGGTAAGGCCTCCACTACTCCTGCCTCAACTTGGCTCTTAAGGGAAGAATGGAGGGACAAAGAGGAAGGGAGCGACGGAGCAGCAGATGGAGAGTGAAAATAAGTCACTATGTGGGAAGAAAGTCACCTATGTTATTGCAAGCAGTGTTGTTTTACCAAAAAGAGTTATTGGAGCAAGAAGATGGGTGGATAACAGAAGAAAAGTCACTTAAATTATGGCAATCTGCAAAATAAAACCTCCTCTGCAGCCCTGAGTGTCAATAGTGAGTAATGGCAGAGTATGTCCACAGTTGTATTGCTGTCAGTGAAGAAGACAAAGCAGCATTTACCCAGACCTCCCCTCTGTCTGTCCACCTCCCCTCGCAGGCCTCTGTTGGTTTAACCCTGGTGGGCAGCAGCCAGGCCTGACAGCACCCAGACACTGTCATGTGATTTATGGCTGGCTCTGAGAGTGGAGAGGAGATGACCACTCAGATTTGACCCCTGCCGTCTTATCAGCCACTCATCAAGAAGTAGACGACACTCAGACTTATTGTCGTTTACTCATCCAAACCATGAGCCATGGCAGCACTGAGCACAGTTAGTCATAGTAGCTTATGTAGTAGAAGTAGTAGAGGTAATAGATGGTAGTGGTAGTAGAGATACTGTACATTTATTTATCTCTTCTGTCAATATCTCTTTACGTTAGTAGTTAGAAATTAATGTCTATGCGATAATTGTAAATATAGTTAAAGAGCAGCTGTTGTTTTCATATTTACACAAAAGCACAATTTTGAAATGACACTTGCTATACAGTTTCTTAGCCTAAGAGAGTCCTTTTTTCATGTAGCGGTTTTCTGCAGGATCAGTGTTTCCGCTTAGCGTGCTGTGTCTGTGCAACATAGTTTGGAAGCCTATTTCTCGCAACTTATTACCGTAGCCATATAAAATATCATGATGGTGATCATTTCCCCACTTTTGCATATGCGGGGTTGATATTTTACATATCAAATGTGTGGCCAGTCAAACTGACTCTTCCAATGGGAATTGACTGTTTTAGGATGTTTTTAGTGACTGTGGTTTTTTTCTACTTTGCAGTGCAGTCTGTATCCTGTAGGGGGAGTCCTGCACAATGATATAAAACCAAAAGGAATGTCCATGATCCACAGCACCCCCCTTGAGCAGACTTGGAAGGCTACAGTGGCTCATTATCAATGCCCCCTCAACTAAACACTGGTCAAGACATAAAATCAGAAAATACATCTTCAGAAATGATTATTTAAATACAGAGTAGAGACATTTGCAACATATCTTGTAAAGCTGTCAAAAATTAGGACTCAGTTAAGTTTTATGATGTGAAATCCACGGTAATTCAATCGTAGTGGATATTATATGTATACCTGGTGATTTCTTTTCCAACCCAAAGAAAAAGAAACATTTTTCCACAGAGTTCACCACAGAACATCTTTCAAAACAAGCGCCGGGCTGGGTTTAAGGTGATCTAAACACAGATCTATTTCTGTGGCTATGACACACCGTGGTTTCTCTGGAAAGGGAACAGCAGCCCAACTTTACAACAAAGGAGGCCACACAGACAGTGGTGGTTAGAGCATCTCTCTGGACCCAGAGGTGGACAGACAGATGGATAAAGAGATCAGGGGATAGACCACCGTAGCCAAGTACAATGAATGTACAGAAGTACTATTTATATGTACTACATATAAAGACATATATGTCTTAAACTCCAAAAGTTATACTATGTGCTTATGTACAGGCATAATCACAAGTTGACATGGAAATGACCTCAAGTGTATACAATTAACTCTTTATATATCACTTTACTTTATCCATTAAGAGGTCGGCATCCATTGGCAGTTTTGGCTCAAGCACTGTGGAGAGAGAATTTCAGTTTGATTGATTTTGATTTGATTTAGGTTTTCCAAAAATTACTTACAGGCTAGAGAATAACGAAATGAGAGGAAAACATTTCGGAGCGCTGGACAGGAAGAAACGAGCCAGATACCAGCGGTAAAGTCACCCTGACACAGAGACACAGAACAGACAATGAGCTCTCCCTCATAAACTCAGCAGTGGAGCTTCAGCAATCTGGCACACACCGGCATACAGTGACACACACACACACGCCACCAGTAAATGTAGATATTTTAACATGAGCACTGTCTCATAGTGGGAGTTTAATCTGTGGATGTATCTGCATGTGTGAGCTTGTTTTATCAGTAGTAGGATTTCTCTGGCCACCACCAAGCAAGGATCAATCAGGCGGCAGACAGTTGAGGGCAGACGTCACCCACACACTCCTCCTTTCAGTGAGTCCTGGCCCACCCAATCTACTCCATCAATCAATGGATTAGGTGCCAAAAACTCTCTTTCCTGATCCAACAGTCTCTCTCCCACCCCAAACACACAAACATATCACTACAGATCTTGCTCACTTACACTGCTGACCACGCTGTAGCCCACCTCCAAAGAGCAAAGGTGAATTGAGGGTGTGGCGGATGGCCAAGGTGAGGCACAGCTTAACTCTCACTGTACCACACACAGACACAGAATCACAAATATGTTTAGGAGATAAACATAACCAATAAGAGCTCATCTGATCTTTCAAGCACAATTGTGCACCAAAAAGTAGTTCAGGCATTAATTTCAGTCTACTTCAGCCAAGCAAAGTTTCTTAATGACCACCCATGCACACAAATCCACACTGACATGCGGAGCAACGCAGGCGTGCTATTCTCCTCATCAAGCGTGGGAGCCGGAAGATAAAGAGCAGATGATGCGCGCAATGCGGGTACATTTGTCTGAGTGTATACAAGGTGGACGAACATGACATGTCTGATTTCACGATCCGCAAAGGTCACAGGCCACTCCAGTGTTTTTTGGAGTATCCTGTTTCAGCTGAGTCAAGATGGGTCAGTGCGTGAGGCAGAATCCAGGAGAAGGCTTCTTTACTGGGGGAGTACACCAGAGCCATAGATCATATGAAGACAACTATCAGGGCAGGTCAGCCACTCAGTGGAGGCCCAGAAAGATTGAAGGTTGATAGGGTCGTGGGTGTTGTCTGGCTGATTATATCAATGATGTTTCACCATGTATTTCTCAGGTCTTTTGCGTTTTTACTGCCAGTACTATTCCCTTTTGAACCACCAGTTAATGGTATGGCATTCACAGAAAGGTAAAAATGTCTCCAGTAAGCTGCAGACGCACACGGATGAGTAACTAGCCACAAAAGCGTCATCAGATTTACAAACACATAGCAGCAACTATTTTTCAGATACGTTAACAGTGACAGCATCCCCAAACACTGATGTCACCTCCTGGTACCCCTGAGTGAAATAACTTCACCATGACAGCATTCAGCAGCAACACGTGCAAAAAAAAAAGAAAAAAGTCTGTCTGGAACGAGGAAACAAAAAAGTATCATGGAGTAAAAGCATTCGCTGATATAGATGGTGATAAGATTATTGGATGTGTCTTGACACACAGCCTCCTGCCATGATGGGGAGTTGGTATAGTACATTATCAGACTGCCTGGGGTAAATCAAGGAACGACATGTCTACTTTTCTTCCAGAGTTCAGGTCCAGCTTCTGGTTTATTTCCACCCTGTTCGGGTCAAGAGTGACGCACATTTGAAATGGTTAGAAAAATAATTGCTGCTTTTTATTGCAGTGGTGTCATCCCAACACTGAAGAAACCTCTCCAAGTTACTATTTGGGTCTACGGCCTGGACCCACATATTGTGCAACAACAGAACCAGCTTGGCCAGGAAACCAATGCTAACACCACAGACAGGGAAAAAAAGGTTTTATTCTTGTGTGTCTGTGTGGCAAAGCAAGCAAGAAACCGGTCAGTGAAAGGTCTTCTGTATTTTGGCATTCAAGGGAGTGCAAAGGGAGAGGGATGATGGTCATTGATAAAAAAACAAAACATTATTGTCATCACAACACAAGAGATTTGTATAATCACAATAACTTTCTATGACCATGAATGAGATCGCCTTTTAATTTTCTGCACATTGTTTTCTAGCTTTTGTGACCAAACATTTTGCATAAGTTGCTATATGGTATTTTCTAAACCTGGCTATTATAATTTACCCACCATATTTTGTTCCCACAGCAAAAAAAGTTTCAAAGAGGAAGAAATCTTCATGTTTTAAATCCGTTCTGTGATTGTTGAAAGAACTACTGCAATATAATCTTTTTTAATAATGGCACATGCGGCAATTTGTACATACATTTACATTTAATGCACCATATTTACCATGATACTAAATGAGCTAAATAATGCATTACTGTAATAACCCAATACATTTGTCACCACACATTGGTTGTGTTACAACAATATCAACAATGTATTTTGACAAGAAATGTTTCCACCATGACAAAACAAATGTATGACATAAAAAAGAAAAAATGACATTTTTCAGCTCGATACTGAGTTAGATTTTTGTGAAAGATGTTCCACTGCACGTCCTTACTGCATATCTGAGTCAACAGGCAGTCAGCGCTCTCAGCAGAACACTGACTTGTGTTAAATTAATTTATCAGCCGTGTTGTTATTGCGCTGACATGAAGGGTTAGCAGCTCAGATAATGCAATTTATACAGTTGAAACAGTCTAATAGAATAATACCGGATTGTGTTGTGTGTGTTCATGTGTATGTGTTTGCATGCCTGCATGTGTGTTTGTGGCTATGACGTACCACTTGTGTGTGTGTTAAACAGCCACTGCTTGCCTGCTTGTATTTCCCCTGCAGGGATACTGATAGTCCTTCAGATAAGCCCCATCTCCATTTACAATTACAGCTCCTGAGATTGAGTCTTTTTTCTCTAATAAGTAAATTACCTCTAATACCTTCTGTGCTGTACTTGGCTGCTCTCAGCCTGCTCAGGCCCTCATGGAAACCAGATGTTACACCAGCCTGCCAGCACATACATACACCGTCTAATGTATGCTGGGACAACGCACAACCAGCACTCAGAGGCACATACGTTCACATGCAAGCACATGTGCTCAATGGATGTGATAAGTAGTCGGTCATCTTTTTTCATTCCCTCTTTCAACCTAAGGTGAACCCTTAACCTTACCTTCAACATCTCCAATTTTATACACTTTGTTCCTCTCAACACCACTTTCCCCCTCTCCTACCTCGCTTTATTTGCCCCTCTGTCACCATCGCTCCTGTCCTTTTTATCAGCATGGCCAGCTTTATCCCCACTGGACTCATTTTTTTCACACAAAAACAAACACAGACTTTGTATTGAGGTTAGGGCCAAATCCAATTGGCTAATGAAGGTATCAATCGATCTTGAGGTGTAGCAGTGTTAGCTGGTGGGGGGGCTGGACCTCTTGGTGATCAATAGCTCCACCTGGAAGACGTATTTATCCACACTGCTTGTTTGACAGTCCTCAAGAGCTGTGTATCAATAATGTAAACACTCTGAGGCTGTTAACTATTGCTAATGATATATCCTCAGTTTACAGATGTATCCATCATTGGTTGACGATAACTTCTGGTTTTGGACCGTGGAAAGAGAGGGTTAAAACCGGTACCATATGTGGTGCCCGAAGTTTGATGAGTACATGTGTGCATGTGTGTGTGGTTGCAGAATATTGTGTGTTTATATGTATAATGTGTGTGTGTACTGTATGTGTGTGTGGTTGGGGAAAGGAGGGGGGTTAGTGGATGCTCACCGATAGTCCTCCATGAGTGTTGTGCCATGTGCGCAAGTGAACATGCTGTTTCATACCATGTGGTTTCCAAAAATACTGAGGTATGGACACCGGCCCCCTCCCCATCTCCACCCTACACAAACACACAGCCAAACACTCAGCACAGACACAGTGAGAAAGCAGAGGCTGACCCTCCATGTATGCTGTTGTCTGTGACCCTTACCTGTTTCTGTGGGTTTTACAGGCAGCTTCACACCGCCATGTCACGCATCGCCACGCCGAAGGCCCCTGAACACTGACTCTTTGTACAGCCACAGCAGTGCGTGGGAAGGATCCTCTGCCACACACTACACTGTGTTCATCTGTGTGTGTGTGTGTGTGTGTGTGTGTGTGTGTGTGTGTGTGTGTGTGTGTGTGTGTGTGTACATCTCTAGCTTCACATTTGAATTTCTCAGTGGTAGAAAGTAAGAGCATCTTCTCAAAAATGTACATTTCATGTAACTTTATATGGCTACTTATTTTAATGTATTTGTATTTTTTTACTCCACTACGTTAATCTGACACCAATTGTTACTTTGCACATTACAGATTTTGCACACAAAACATGTGATCAGCTAATAAAATATACATTGCTCATAGATTAAACTGTCCAAAAGCACATAAATTGTTCACAGTAGCTCCACATCAAAATGCTGCTTATATGTTGATTAATAGTAATCCTGTAATGTATTATCTGTAATAATTGTGATGTTTTTATCTAATGAAATAAAATTGTTTACATTTGATCATTACATTTAGCTACTTCTGTACTTGCATACATGTTTGAATGCAGGACTTTTTTATTTTACTCCTGACTGAGATTTTGAAATCAATATTTGAGATCATTAAAATAATCCAATAACAATATACGGTATGGTTGAAATTTGTTTATATATTTATGTATCAAGCAACCTATTACAACTGAGATATAAACATTTCTTAGAACATTGGGACCTATCTAATATTTGACTTGTAATAACTAGAGGCTCGGGGGCAATCTGAAAAATAAGTGCCTCTGTATAATTGAAGTGGGGAGGATATGATACATATTACTGAAGCCATAGGGTATGTTTATAATAACCAAACTTCTTTAACGGGTAGAAGAAGAAGCCCCACTCAACCCTGTTGAAGGCCTGGTCTCGTGAGAAGGCCACAGCAGGGGCTGGACTATCCATATTTCTCCACATTACGTAGAAGCCTTCTCAAATTATCTGCAGATAATGGCTGATTTATCTGTCAGGCTCTAATTTTCACATTGTGGTATTGCTACATAATTGATAATTGACCTGACTATTTCATGTAACACTGGATTTCCTCTCTCAGGGAACGTCAAATTTATAATATGAATTTTTATATGGCATTTATTGTCTTGCTGTTTTACCTGTGTTTTACGTGTATGTTGGTGTGTTTTGAAGGGTATTTTCTGTGTCTGTGTTTCTCATAAGTGTGTGTGTCTGGACATCCTTGGTGGAGGACAGTGGTGCATGTATTGGAACAGTGCAGGGCAAATGAGGCCCATCTGGAAACCATTGGCAAAGGCTGAAGCCCTGCAGCTACAAGAGCTTCTGCTGTCCTTATCCTCCTTTCACGGGGCAAAGCCTCTCTCTCTCTCTCTCTCTCTCTCTCTCTCTCTCTCTCTCTCTCCCTTCCTCTCTCTCTCTCTCCCTCTCTCTCTCTCTGTCTGTCTTTTTTTGTCTCTCCATTCGTCTCTCTCCCTCTCAGAGGTGCATACAAACCTTCATGCACAGAAACGTAGGTATAATGTAGATAAACTTTCACAGGGACGCATACATATACACAGAGTGACTGACATGACACACACACTCACACACACATAAATACACACACTAACATCCCTGTTATTGGCAGCATCTCTTCCATTCTGACCCCAGAGGGAAGTGCTGGACTCGGCTGGAGATCCCTATCATCGCGGCCCCAGAGACACTGAGCTGATTGTGTGTGTTTGTGTGCTTATGTCTGTGTATGTTCATGTGTGTGTGTGTGAGAGAGAGGTGGACATAGAGGAGCCCTGAGGCCACAGGAAATCCACAGAGACAGACAGACTGAGAGAGTGAAGCCTGTCAGAGAGAGAGAGAGAGAGGAGGAGACTGGGAGAGAGACGGGGGGAAAAGAAAGCTGAGGGAAATAGAGGTAGAGTGAGTTTGTCTGCCGGTGTCTCTCACAGAGACTGAGGTACTTTGATAGGTAAAGACAGAGCTAATTTCATCAGTGCACCTAAAGTGGTATGCTCACAGCCAGTGGAGCTGTCAGTCATCTCCATCTTATTATTTTAACAAACAGCTGTCTTGATGTAGGTGGAGGCCAGATATCTTAGAAAGCACATAACCTCACAATAAAAAATCGTAACCTCTTTTGGTTAAAACTGACCAGCATTTCTGTCCTCTAAATAGTTCTTTGAGTCATTTTCCTGCTCCAGCGTTGCTCATCTGAGCGTGGATTCAGGAGGCCGCAGCCAGAGCAGCTACCAGCAGCAGGCTCTTATGACTCAAGGCCTTCTGCTTTGCTCCACTCCGACCTGGCTTTGGTTGTCCAACTATTTAAATCTATTGAAACTTTATTAGGCGAGATGGCCGACCCATGTATGTTTCCCCTTGTGAAAGAGTTGCTTTGTAGAGGGGAGCAGCCAGGCCCATCCACGGCCCCTCAGCATGTCTCGGTCACTGTTTTCCCCTCTCCGTTGGGATTATTTTCATCTCGGCATATTGTGATTTCACTCAGGCTGCTCCTGCGGCCCTTAACAGTTCACTTCCACTCGCAGTGTAGAACCTTCATGGCCGTGCGCTCTCGTTTCACAAGACCACCCACACACACAAATTCATCTGCCGTCTCATTCGCTCCTTTCCTCTGTCTCTTTTATATGAACACAAACACACACACACACGCACACATTAGACAGAGCTCTATCCAAACAGAACAATCATCATTTATCCTCCATGATGGAAAAAAATCATATAGGGGAAAAAGGGAAAATCAGTAAATAGAAAGTGGAAAGGCTGTGTCTAAAATACTTCCCGGTGTGCTTTTCCTCCAAACTCTACCAGTGGACGTGTGTCCTGGCTGTGTTTGATTACAATGACTGGGCTCAGTCTGGGGACTTAATCTCACCGGACTCCATTTGGTTCCTAATCCCTCGGTGCATTATCTGTTTAAATGTCTGGGCTCTCCATCTACATCCCTCTCTGCCCCAGGCCTGGACCAGCATCACCTGGGGGCCTGAATAGAGACAAGCATTAGTTGTGGTGTGGCAGACCACCACTTGTCTTATATTAAAGGGTCAGTTCACCTAAATCAAGCACACAAAAATAATTCCTCAGCTCACCAACTAACCAATTAAACGTTTTAGCAGCATGCCTTTCAAAAAACAGTTACTAATTTTAGAAACTGCCAAATAATCAACAAACCTCACACATTTTTTGCTTTCAGTATAAAATGATTCTTAAAAAAAAAAGACAAAGACTTGTTGCTGTTGAGTTGTTCAGATGTAATTGTTATGCAACATGAATTAAATTCATCACTCACCTCTGTTTTGAAAATTTATTTCAACTCTTTTATTTTGGATAATATGAGGGAGGTTGCAATAAAATCATTAATTACCAGGTAATATCTTATTTATTGTATGAAACGATGCCTATCCAGCTTAGTAAAGTTGATATTAATTTTCATTATCTGAATTCACACAGTACATTAAATTAAAATAGTTTTACATAAATAAATATATAGTAAGCAGTTTAAATTAAATAAATATGAATTTAAATGAATTTGTTTTGTGTAAATACTAGTATTGTGACATCACACATTAAACAGATAATCTCAAATGTATAATATATGTTTATATAAAGTTTTATTGTTAGGATGCATTGCGAATAGAGTCAAAGACTTGTTCAGACACAAGCACATGGTCAGAGACACACAAGCACACATTCAGCCACCCACCGAGGGTTTTTAGAGCCATGGTGGATATCAGATAGATGGCAGATCCTCTAAAGCTCTAAAACTGAGCTTGCAAATTACCATCACCTCCTCCAGTCTTTCACATGCATACCTACTTTCTTTCAATCCCCCTCTTTCCTCCTGCCTCTCTCTCTCTCTCTCTCTCTCTCTCTCTCTCTCTCTCTCTCTCACTGACATGCAGGCTCTCATGTTACTTTGTGTAGCTTTTGCATGGTTTACAAGACAGTTAGGTCTGGAGAAAGCCCTGTAACTAAGACAGGAAGACCAGAGTTGTTCCTGAAAAGGCTTCTCAGTGACACTGTTTTTACTGGCAGTCGGAAAGAAAGAATTCCAGCTCATGGTGCGCTGTGGCTTGTGCACATTTATCAAGAATAACCCATCCAATATAATAAGAATTCATTCTTTTTCTCTTTCCTGTCTTTTTGATTTTGTCGTATTCCAGCATAAATATGTTTATGTTATGCTGCATATCCATGTGCCCACAAGTTACTGATGATACAGAACAAACTGTTGTTTTAATTGACTGTGAAGACTAAAACTATATTGCCAGTCTGAACACATTTCTACCTGTTATTGTTATTATTTTGACTGTAGAAGGGCAAACACAAAATCAATTCTCAAGCCAGAAATCAGAGATCCATGTGCAAAGTGTGCAGTGTGATGGAGAAGTACAGTGCAAAAAGTATTTTGGAAATTGTACAAATTGCTAATCTGACTGATATTTATTAAAAGTGTACTGTACTGTACATTGTTAAATATTTACAGAGGGCAACACAGACTTGTTTCTCATAATGAAAGGCAATAGTGAATCAGTGTGAATGTAAACTGACCTTACAACATAACTCTACTCCAACAAATACTACTATACTGACAAATACTATGACTACTACCACTACTTCTGCTACTGTAATAATGATAATATTATAATGATAATTTATTATGCACCGTTTAAAATTAAACTTAAAGTGAAGTAAGTATATTTTGCTCTTGTTTTGCGCTTATGTTTTTACATTTCATGTTGTATAATATACCAATATGAAGGATTGAGATGGTGTTATGTACATTTCAAAAAAGTCCTGGCCTCATGATGACACCAGTTCCCACTTATATAAAATGATGTTCAACTATTCACTTCCTGCTCACTTAAACCCACTCCTGAGAGAGAGAGAGAGAGAGAGAGAGAGAGAGTGCTTGTGTTTTATGTACACACTTACATTTGTGTGCGCTTATGTGAGTTTTCAGGTGTTTCTACCAATGATTTCTGTGTACACGTGTGGGTGTATGTTGTGTGTATGGCAGTGCACATGTGTATTTTTTGTATGTGTATGTGTGTGTGCGTGCACGTGTGCGACAGAAAGAAGACAGAGAGAGTACCTTGTTAGGTAAATTGTTTGACATTCACGTGGAAGATGTGATAAACAGGAAACAGTGAGACCCCCCGCAGTGTCCCATAGCCACACGCCAGGGTCATACCAAACATCCCCAACATAAACATGTCTGATACATGGACATTTATAGTTATCAGCCCTGTCAAAACATCAAAGCATAGCATGAACATTGTCTCCCTGCATACAAAAACGGATTTTGTGATATGAGTCTGACTCACAAACCCTGACAGCTGCACACTTCCTTTTATTAAAAAAAAAAGAAAAAGAGAAGTTAAAGTGCCCAAAAAGTGTGAACACATGCTTAACCAACCAGTGCTTGTGTGACCAAATACTGTATGTGATTTAACTGATGCAGTACGTACTAAAATACATTTTGATGAGAATAAGAGCTTGCCAGTTTTGGTGAGATTAGTTGTCTATACATCAATTCATATTCAATATAATTTCTGTATTTTAGATGGCATTTTTAAAGGAAAAAATATAATCTAAACTTAAAGCACCACCATCAATCGGTCCATCCTCTGAAGTCTCTATTGTTGTTCAGACTCATCTCAAAACAATACGACTGTACAGATTTTGTTCTCTACAGTGAAACCTGAGGGCAAAGTCAAAGAGCGAGGCATAAACGACATGGTTCTGAGTGTAGTACATCACTCTGGCAGTCATGTGGTAAATATTGTGTTTCCTGTCTCCTCCTTAACTGTTTTGGTAATTGGCTTGTGTTAACCCTGTGACCCAGTGACTGCAGGCCCAGGCCTGGCCTGTGTGTGTGTGTGTGTGTGTGTGTGAATGTGGTGTGTATGTGTTTGTGTGTGTCCATGAGTGCATGACGAAAGACTGAGTGAATATGTTTTACATAAACTATAATTTGATTACTGTGTAGTAATCAATAATTCAAGATTTGTTTAAAGAAAATGTTCAAGGGATGAATGGTTACTTACTTATAACTACTACTGAATGTTTATGAAAATGTAATGCACCTGCCGAGTATTTTGTATTTTACATGCATCATGTCGTTGTTTCATGTTGTTTTATTTTTTGTTGTCATGGTTTTGTCTTAATCTGTATAATTCTTCATTTTTGATTTTTGTGTACAACACATACAGGAGCTGACTTTTGGTAGGAAACTACATTTACAAACAATTACTACGACAACAATAATGACAATAACTCTGATGATGATCATGATGATGATGAGGAGGATGATAATGTTATTACAACTACTACTACTAATGTTATTTATTTTCATCCATTTCTTCCCATGTGGCTGTACTGTATGTGTATAAATATATGAGTTCACAAATGGTGCTGTGCAACACTTCTCTGGCACAAGTGCATAACCAAAATAAAAGACATACAAGTCAGATTGTGGTGGATGGATGCCACACTGCTTTGCTAATTGGATTACATACACTCTTGATCACAGGTCCACTACGATAAGGTGTTTACATGACAGTGACTGTGACTGACAATATTTGGAGTGTTGCTTTAAACTGGTGATAATAAAAATATTAAAGAGCCTGTAAACACACTGATTCAGTGCATGAGAGACATGAAAAAGATGAAAAAATGGAAGTGGCTTGGCACAGAAGTTGACATTGAGGTTGCATTAAGTAGTAGTTGTGTGATGGTCGTGTTTTCCTGCCCAGCTGCCTGGCGGCTGCATCAGTTCTTCCTCAGTGCTGAAACTGCTGTCAGACTGTCCTGCCAAGTTCAACTGAATCAAGTTTAATCCACTCTTAATTACTACATCTACTGACCCTGACACTGGTCTTAGGGTCAGACTGAGAGTTTGCCTTTTTATTCAAAAAATGGTCAGGCTAGATATCCTACCTGCTCACTCTCTCTTGGTGGCTCAGCATGACAGTGTCAGCTGTATACTTGTAACTCTATAATAGCAAAATTGAACTTGGCTCCAAGCTCCCTGGTCTGCAATGATTTGTATTTTCCATGTCATGTACACGAGGAAATAAATTATTGTAACTAAATGCCATGATTACGAGTAAACATCTACTGTGTGGGCATGTGCGTGTGTGCATTCAGTTAGTCGAAGCACGGGAAAGCTCGGGGGGCTGAGACTGGGGCCAGTTAGCGCTGCTGAGTGGTTGGAGATACAGAACAAAGGAGCAATTAGGGAGCTCCTCTGTGCCCCCCTTTTGTCCTGGGAGGCTGATTAGATTGGCTGTGACGTGCTAACAGGCGGAGGGTTTTCCGTAAACCCTCTCATCTCTCTTCCTCTGTCCCATGTACTCTTGCTCTGCAGTCAAGTTATCAACACTACAAAATCTGTCATATGAGGATTACATAAATGTTGGCTTTTAGCTTATCAGAAACACTTCAAGAGTTTGGTCTGGGAATAATGTAAGATCTTGAAAAAATAATTTGTCATGTACAGCATCTTTGAATCTTTTAAAAAGCATATTTTACATTTATTATTATTATAATTAGCATAGAGGTCGAACATGCATTGTAACACACACAAGTGCATAACAGACACTGATTTAGACTCTTTGAGCTTTTCTCAGGTTGCGACCCACCACAACAATTAAGAAATGTTTACATGATACATGATCGTTGACGCAGACTTCTTAGAGTAGATGTGTGTGTGTAGATGAAGACATTCATTCTAAAAAAGAGATACTCATTAATAAAACAAAAAGAAACAAAATAAAGTCATTTTTATATTTTGACTGCTGACATGAAAGTGAAGGTTATCATAGTCTACTATGCAGTCATATGTAAGTAGCTGCTAATGAAACAGTTCATAAATTTAAAAGAGAATCATCCGTTCAAGTTTCATTCACACAACCAAACCAAATATATGTAAATATAGTAAGTGTTCATTCATGGCATACAAATGGTTTTCAAAGGCAGCGGTGCACAGTTATGTGCCATGACAAAAAAATCCCAGCACTTTAGAAGCTGATTTCTTGAGTTAGATCCTCCTCTCTTAGTGAAAGTTTAGCATCAGTGAAATCAGCTTCTTTAGCATTTACTTGGAATAAAAACCTGCAGAATCTCAGAAAGCCCAGGATTGGCTGTGGCAGAGGGGGAACACTGGTTGCATATGTATTTTGCAGACACCGGTGTTCGATGAAACAGCACCAGCTGAGCCAAAATGACATCACAAGGGGCCAGCCCTCCAATCATGTGCCGCTTCAGTCAGTGTCCAATTAGGCCGCCTGCACTTCCACTCAGCCATCCGGCCCTATCGCAGTAAGACATGGAAGCCAGTCCAAACACAACATCTCTTTGTTTCCACTGGCACCGGCCCCTCAACAGCACTGGCCTCTCATCAGCTCTGATCTGTAACACTCGCTCATTCTGTAAAACTAATCTAAGACCATGAGTCCAAGTGTAGCTTTTGGGTGTATTTACAGACAGCTGAGCCTCATGTGGTGCACACGACAAATTTCCCACACTGAGCGAGACAGGATTGTTTTTGCAATTGAGAGGAAAATTGTATCAAAGTGAAAAGGAATTAGCGACTGTGAGCATTTTAAACAGCCCCTGAAAGATTTAATCACACCATCTGCTGAAAGAAATCACAGTCAGAGCAGCATCAGATCCTGAATGACCAGAATCCGAAGTCTGTCAATCTTTTCATGCCATGCACTCAAAAGTGGAAAACAACAAGCATTTCCCCGCAGTCAAGTGATGAGTCATTCTTTTCGTGCCATGTATGGCGTTACCATGGCAGTGCGGGGACAGGGCTATTATGGTCCATCCCCAAGGAACAGGAACACGACAGAGAGATATGAGCGGTATCTGCTGCTAACAGAGTCCATGACCCGAGTGTGTAAACAGTAAGCTTGTGTGTTAAGACAGGAGAGGACAGAGTGGGGACAGGGCTCACGCTCCAGCCAAAAAGACACTACTCTCCCAGCCACTTTCAGTCTGCTATTAAACATCCCACACTCTTTGAGAGAGAGAGGTTGAGAGCGGGTGACAGGGAGAGAGAGCTCATGGGGAACTGTTTTTGTGTAAAAATAAGAAGAGAAGTGAGCATGTAAAGGGACAGAGAGAGAAATAAGGGAAGGATAAATGCAGCATTTGTGTTTGTGCATGTGAGAAAAAGAGACAACCAACCTACGTCTAACTGTCATCAAAAACATCTATATGTGTAATGTGTATCATATAGTAATTAATGTATACTATACTATGGGTGCAACGAATGATTATTTTCATTATCAGTTAGTCTACAATTTTCTCGATGGATCGATTAGATAGAGATATATTTCAATGTCACACAAGCAAATTGAAAAATTGAAACAGAGAGAGCGAAAGTGAGCACAAACTTGTTATTTGGCCCTAAAACACACCAGAACAATAGCATACTATCACACAGTCGACGCAATTCTGAGGAAATCCTTGATGATGGGCAGACTCGGGAACGACTAAGACGAAACCTGTCTAGTAAGAGAAGACAGGCTGTTTTAATGTAATCGGCAAGCTGTTGATTCACTTCCTCACTGAATGCACCAATTACTCCAAATTAAGAGAACAACTCTTACAGAAAGCCAGTATCATATGTCCAGAAACCCCCCATCAGACAAATGAGGGTAAACATTTTGGGTGAGGTCTCTTGCATGCAGAATATACTAGAAAACCAATGAACTCTCTTTTGTTCTACTGTTTTTTGTTCATCTATATATGTCTATAGGATTGTACGTTTTAAGACATTTGTCTCCTCTTGATACTTTATCTACTTTTTGTTCTCATGAAAATTCAGTAATATCTAACTTATATATTACTGAATTTTCATGAGAACAAAAATGCAGCATTAACATTTATGCTGATGTGCTAATAAAGCTTATTTGATTTTGAGAAAGAAAGAAGGAGGCTGATACCGCTTCAAAATTGCCCAAATGAGAGAGTTACAAAGAAGCAGAGGGAATGAGAGGCTCAGGTACTGAGAGACGGAGAAAGCAATGGAAAGAGAGAGAGAGACCAGTACCACTCCACTGTTCTCCTGGGTGGTCCCAGTTAGGAGGAGTATAGAGGACAGGCAAACAGGCAGATGTAAACTGTAAACCAGCTCCACTCTACAATGGGCCAAAATGCTGCTGGCACTGGCCGCATAAACAACATGAGACTACTGCACTGACTTTTAGGGAAAGACACAGCAACAATGACAGAAAGAAAATACAATGCTGAGCTAAGGAAAATGCTGAACAATTCAAATATGATGAGTCACTAGAGTTCAGAAAGAGTGGGGGAAGTAGGACTACAGTTTCTTGAAAAGTAGAATAGTTGCCCTTGTAGTAAACTTTAGATACGCAGGTCATATAATAGCCTGCAAAGCGTTGGCTGACTAAGGAGATCAGACAGCCACACGCACACATACATACTGAGAGCTACAACAAGTAGGAAATGACACAATTTGCTTGTGATTCCAACTGTCAAACATGAGGACGTTGACCCCGGCTGAAAGGGAGCAGTGTAATCTCATAGCAATCAACTGTATGCTCAAAACGGAGCCATGGCCCTGCACTTTACCTTGTCCACAGCAGAACAGAGCCACGAGAAGGTGGGGGAGCTGGTGGAGGAGCCGGTGGACTGTGGTCGGGCCAGTGGGCGCGGAGGGGGGGACTTCAAGGGCCGTGTTTGGTGACAAATCCTCTCCTGTGGATGACCTATTGGGAAACATGCATGTCTGGCTTTCTCTGGTACACTGGAAAGGAGACATGTTGGACTGGCTGGGAGAGACAGGAGAGCAGAGCAGGCAGGCAGGCAGGCACCCATCAGACCTCACCACAGGAAATTAAAGTAAACAATCAAGACCTCGCATCCTGTCCATGAGACCACACCACGCTCTGATCAGAAAGGTTTGTGACTGTGTGTGAGTGAGTATGTGTGTGCATGTGCACCTATGGGTGTGTCCATAAGGAGAAGACTGTAGTTCAAATGGGTCAGTGTTCTCCGTCTTCTCAGTCATTCGAGGATCTGCGTGCTTCAGCTCAGTGCAAGTTGACAGATTAAGAAAATTACACATTTCCTTCCATCATGTTGTGTTCGTCATGCATATACTACTATTCTACTGAAGTCTAATCTTCTTTTTAATTTTCTACTCCCACTCACTCCTCCTCTTTGCAAGTAATAACCTGATGTTGCAAGAGCTCAGATTTTCTTGGTGTTTAGATATGTACCACCACTTTGATGTAATGGAGGTAAATTAACTTTTGTTTGTGCTTACAGCATTGAAAAATTACATTTAAAAAAGATAATTCACAGATCTCACATGGAACTACTTTCTACTAAAGAAATTGTCCCTTTGAGATGTGTGTCAGAAAAAGATGCTGCTGACAATTTGTTTTAAAGTATTTGTTTCAGAAAGGTGAACTCCAAACATGAAATTCCATTAACTTCCATTTTATTGAGGTGGAGGCAGATATCTGAGATACCTCAAAACCTGGGCACAAAAAACCCCAAAACTATATGCGTTGTTAGATACCACTAGAGAAGGGAGAAAATGTCTTATCTTATTCAGGGGAACCATCACTTTAAGGTGTATTTTTAAGCAAACAGAGAGAATAAGATGACAATCTGCTGATGTGAATCCTTATTCAGCAGCAATGAAACACTTTACAAGTCTCAAACAATACAACACACATAAAGTTAACCTGGGTGTGCAACTGCTGATGTTTGTCTAGCCTCACTTTTTTTGATTCCTGTCCTCTCCTCATCACTTCTTCCTCACCTTCACGTCCTGCCCTCTTAATCCGCCTACTTCCCCCTGGCTTCTTCTGTCCTCCCTCCTTCCTCCACTCTTCCTCCCCTGCCTCCCCCTCAGGGGTTCTCAGGTTACCACGCGTCACTGATCCAGACAAGCTGGGGATTCTTTCATCGAGCAAATTACAGGCAATTAGGAGCCCAAAGGATAACATTTAGTGTGCAGGGGAAGGCTGAAGCAAGAGGAGAGAAGGTTGTGCTGTGGAACACCCACACCCTGGACAGAGAGGGAAGAGAAGTTTGTGTGTTGTATTAGGTGTATGTGTACATGTGTAGGCTAAGTCCTGATAACCAACTCTTTAGTCCTGAAGACATGGTAATCCAGCAACCTTGTCCCCCACCCCAATGCTGGCACGCACACAGACACATTTACTCCACAAGAAGAAAGCAAATCCTAAGTGAAGAGAACCAAAATGACAGATACAGTCACAATGGGAGTGCCACACACACAGGAGTGTTTAGAGTAGCAGCATGGTTAAGTGAACCACAGCCATATAAACTGCAGCATTCTTCAGGACTTCTTCAGCTTCAAACCAATATGTCTCTCAGTTCTGTGTGTGTGTGTGTGTGTGTGTGTGTGTGTGTGTGTGTGTGTGTGTGTGTGTGTGTGTGAAAATGAGAAAGAGAGAGTGAGTGTTAGTATGCGCTGCCATCATGCATTTATCATTCTGAACTGACTGTGAGGGAAGACTGAGGAAGTTAGGTCCGAATTGGATGAATAAAGAGGAATGGAAAAATGTATCTCAGCATCTCCGCATGATGGGATTTGATTTCTCAGAGTATCTCGAAATGGGTCCAATTTATGCTGCGGGAGCTTTGCGCTAAATGCACATTTGGTTTGTGTTCTGTTTGAGTGGAGTTCACGAGGTCAACTCTCATCTCACTGATCACTGCTAATAAGATGAGGTTTCATCAAACAATGAGGAGAATACTAGAAAGCAACTCCAGATGGTTATTTTACCATTTATCAGGCAGGGAAAGGCTATATCTATCTATAAAATCGTCAACAATGTTTCAGAGGAAATAAAATCTTGACATATTCCTCACAAAAAACGTCATGACAACTCTATGCCCTGTACTCTCACATGGACACCACTCATTTGGCATGTGTTCAATCTCCTCAACTTTTTTTTTCAGTGCCTGGAATTAGCAAACTCTTACAGCAAATTAGCCCTCGCTGTAATGAGGTGAGAAAGAGAGAGAGAGCGAGAGAGGATGAGAGCCCAAAAGGACGGTGCTCTCTACAGCTGTGAACAAACCAGGGCCTGGAAGAGCCAACATCATAATTCCAGGCCTATCATTGTAATCACAGCTCCATCACAAAATGGATTTTGTCAGGGCATGCCAAGTCCACTAAGAGCAGCTCCAGTTAAACATTAAGCAGCTGGGCTCTCTCTCACTCTCTTGCTAATTTCTCTCTCTCTCACACACACACACACACTCACACAAAGACAAATACATATTAAGACACACAAATACATCACATGGCTTTGTTTGTGTATTTGTGAAGGATGAAAATCTTTTGCAGCCGAGTGTGAGTATACCTGTGTGTATGCGCATGTGTGTATGTCTCTGAGTGTGCGTTTGTGTGAGTGTGTGTTTCTAGTGAAGCCTGGAGCTGGTTTGGATTAGCTCTGTGTCTTGTTCAATCTGACAACAGTGACGTGTGCCCCGGTGGCCTGCACTATTGCAGCAGCGTGAGTGTGCGCATGTAGCCTTGCTTGTTTGTGTGTGTATTTGAAAGCATGTTTGTGCATTTGCGTGTGTGCTTGCGTGTGTGTGAACTTGTGTTTGTGCGTGTACTGGCCACATCACTGCTGGCTGGGAATGCAGGGAATGCTTTGGGATCTGACCCCACCCCTTGTCCTTCTTGCCCGGCCCACTCCAGAGGGACACTGATGGGGAGTGATGGGGGTGCTCGTAGGGGATGGAGGTGGGGTGGGGGTAGTGACAGTTCAGTAACACTCACCAGAGCCTGCCGTCCCATGTCGCAGAGTGGCATCGCCCACCCTCAGTGCCAGAAGGGAGAGTTTATTTTTTTAGCTCCTGCTCTCCCTTGCGCCGGCTACAGAGGACCACCGAGCGCGGGGTCTTTCTCTCCCTCTGCCCTAAGCCTCTTCTCCCCCGGCCGGAAGGAGATTTATTGGGGAGGGGGGAATGAAAGAAAAAATGCTTGTGACCTCCACTTAACTAGAAGTAAACACACTGCTGTGGTAGTTTAATCAAAAGTGCACGTCTTCTCTCACTGTCAGAGCAGCAGGGTTATGGGAGTGCTGTACACAGGTTGTACTGCTGGATGGGAATGTAGGGATGTCAGGGGCCTTTACGATTTCCTCAAAATGTGATGGAACATGTCCTAAAATAGACAAAAGGGGGGAACAAAAGTGCTGCTGAATTTCTGAAATAAAACTGAAAAAATACCGACAATTTATTTGACTGAGGACTAAAAAATAACACTTGTGGCATCTGGTTTGAGTGACTGAATTCAGTTTCAAGAGTGAATCAAAAGTTTAAGATGAGATATTATATATATATCAGTTTACTCACTGATTGCAGCTGTGTATAAGAGCACAACTCATCTTCGAGGATATCGCCATCTGAAATCAGATCCAATCTTCCTGCCCAGCAATTAAAACACACACACACCACTAATAACCTACATCTGTTTGACATCATTATTTTACAAGGAAGAAGTCTCTGCCACTTGTTTGGCTTTTTCAGTCCAGTGCTTTTAGAGCCAGTCTGTGGGTAAATGTTTCTACAGACTTGTAGGGTTATGATCAATACATTGAGCTAATTAACCTGGCTCAGCTCATATAAACCTGTATATTAGTTCTTTTTATATATACAGCATGTACATATTTATATAGTAATAAGCAGAATCAGTGTCATGGAAATTCTGGAAAATCTCTTCTTATTTTGCTAATTTTCCTGAAAAGATATCATGAGTTTTCCTAATTTCTATTCAATGCTACTATTAAATGTATTAATGATTGTAGGCTTCTCTTTCATTAGTAGCCAACGTATTGCAACAGTAGTTAATTTGGTAACCCTTAGCATTTATAAGTACATAATCAATCAATAAATGGTTTATAACTCACTGTAATGGAGTTACAAGCATGCAGAGCATTTCAAGTGTTGTATGTGTTGTATTTGTCAACTATATGTCCTCCGTTTAACCATTCTTGGTGTATATGCAGATAATAAATGCGTTATAACATAATATAATATATAGTTGTGATTATATCTAACCATGTCTTCGTGAGCTTTAAACACCTTTATATGCAGTTTGAAACCTGTGTATAATTTGTGTACAGCTAAGCTATACTGTGTTATCAAGAATTCATTAACTGTTTATACATCAGTTGTAGTTTCATGAGATGAGTTACAAATGTTGACCAATTGTTGAAAATATATGTAACAAAAATCTAAGCTTATAACCACATTAGAGTGTGTTACAATGTGTTATAAACCAGTTATTAATTGTTAATAAATGTTAAATATGGGGAGAAGTTTAAAATAAAATATTACTATTGATTTTAAAGTATTAAAAGCCCAAGATATACTGTGTTATTTATTTAACAATAAAACATATCACTCATTTACAGTTCAATCATATAGTTTCATGTTACAAATTAATGTAATTGACAATTTCTGAAATAATAAAACAATCACGTAAACCTGAATAATGACTTAGAGCTGTTTGATTTTCCAGTAAAATGTCTAAAACACAGGTGCATAATTATGCTGATACAGAGCGGGAGTGAGACATCAGTGTTAAATGCCAGTGATTACACCACTGTTCTTCGCACTGCCAACAGTTACACAATGTTTTTCACATATCAGTGAATAAGTTTTCCATTGGGGCCGTACTGCCAACTCTTCTCTCTTTTTTCCCTTAAAAACATAGTCACTGATCCCTATCCCACCCCCCATATCTCCATCCAGCACCTTCCAGTTCACAGATGAACAAAAACAATGTTTCTTCTCTCAGTTTCACCTTTCTGCTGTGTTTTGTACACTGGCCTGCTTCTGACCTCCTCCTGTTTCTCGTCACCTCCTGACATTTTCTGGTTATGAATTCAGTCAGTACAGGACGCAATGTGGACACAGAGAGATGTCCTGTGCATCTGAAAACCACACTGACCATTTTAGAGTAGAGAGCGTGTCTGTGGAGACATACAACTCTGTACACCACCAGTACTAAACAAACAGGCTCCTGCTCCTCTGGGGAGCCGGTGAACGCAGGTCCAGCCGTCCGATCAGCTCCCCTCACAGGGCAGTGGTTGTGTGCGGCCTGAGCCTGGCCTTCCTGTCTAGACCGGTGGAGATAGGGTTAATGAAATGCTCAACGCTGTCTGAAAGCTGTCTGAACATTGGCCGCGGCATCCATCTTCAACTCGTTCCCGCTGAAGCAGACCATCACACCTCAGCATACACCTTTGATTCTTCCGTCCCACCCCCTCGCTCTCTTTCCCCTTCACTGCCTGCCTCCTTTTCCTCCACCCTCCACCCTCCATCCTCGACCACTAACTTACACTCACTGTCACTGTGGAATTCTTCCTCTCCCCCCACCCACGTCTCTTTTCATCACACGCATGCGCCCTTTCTTTTAATGCAGAAGTACCGTTTATGAGACAGTCCTAGAATAAATGGTGGTCAGCAGTTCAGCATGTTGGCTCGTCCAACTCTCTAAATATGGATGACTGGACCCAGCCAGAGGGAAAATGTGGGAGTGTCTAAAACAGCGGCTGGACGGCTCTGCCAACAAGAGCACCTGGTCGGTGTTAATCACAGCTTAACATAAACACCGCTTCAAAACGACTGCACACATACGACCAAGTGCACGTGCACACAAACCGTCTCCTTTATGTGTGGGGACACATACACGCTAGCAGAGTGCCACACAGACACTTGCTGATGTAATACACATTGCACCCACGCAAAAGCATCCATTATTGCATTTTCCACAAGACAGCCAAAAAATGAATGCAGGAAAGCACATCCCACTAGTCTGATATGCAAAAAGGCCATTTCATTACCACTTCATTATTCAGTCTGACTTTGACTTCTAGTTAGACATTTTCTGCGAGGGGAGGATTTGATTTTGCCCTAACCAGTCACTCCAGACTGATGTATTCGGCCGCTTTGACGTCATATTATGATGACAACAAGGCTGCTTTACCCAGCTCAGTTAGCCTAAGTCCAGCAAGTTTACAGTGAATTGCAGGTGGTCAATATTAAGAATAAATATCATTCATAATTTTCGCTAAGACAGTGTTCTCTGGCAATAACGTACAACAAGTTGTTCTGATATACTTTAAGGATAATAATTCTAAAATATTTCCCTCCACCAAGTTCATTGTTATCTTGTATCAGGACACCTCAGAGTCCATTATCACTGTCACTAAATTCAGATTCCTGAGGGAATATTGCTGTTAAAAATGACTTAAAATAAAAATCCAGATGTTCCAAAATTCTAATTGCATACAGGGCATCAATGTATGCAACAATGTGCTGTAGTCACAGATTATTTAGAGGTGCAAAATGACGATAAAAGAAAACATCGAAAAATGAAACAAACATCAGTAGTCAGTCAGTATCAGATCATAGCTTAACTCATTTTTTGTAATCAGATATTGTTTTGTACTCTACAGAATAAGCTTTCTTTTAAAGATAATGGCTGGAGCTCAGCTACCTCTGTTGAATCAATAGACATTTGTCTTCTTGACAAAAGATGAAATGCAACACACTGAGGGTTTTCACACAATACACACACAGACAGAAAGGGGGTCTGCTACAGTCTGCTCTTTTCACTACAAACTGATTTGTGCAACAAGGCATTTTAAATCGGTCTGGTGGAACTTGGCCATACAAGTATTTATCTCTCTGGGACCTGAACTCGGCCATAATGGATCATCCTCACTGTCACATAAGATACAGTCATCTCTGTAATAAGTAAACACATGCTGTCACACATCAGATCATCGGCCAAAGCTCTCCAGGCTCTCCAGCGGAGGGGGCCCTTGGTCCAGCATCTCTTCCCAGCCTGTGTTGGTGTTTGTTGGGCAAACAGGAGTACACGTCTGGCCTGGGTGCTGAAAACGACCATGCTTTATTACCCAGTGCCTGGGCTTGGATAAACACAGTCAGCATGCCACGAAAAGATCGTGTGTGTTCGTGTGTGTGTGTGTGTGTTCGTGTGTGTGTGTGTGCTCATCAGTCAAAAGAAAAAGATGTATTATCTGTTTAAACTCCCTCAGTGCAGACAGGCCACACAGCAGGCCTGCTGCCTATTTCATTTCAGTTTACACAATCTGGCCTTCCTCTCATATCTGCAATACTTAACATTTTAAGTTTCCATTCCTATGTAAAGTCTGGTAATCTAATAGTATTAGTAAAGACAAAAGTCTTCATTTGTGCTTCCTTACCCTCCTGTGTAATAAGCTAATAAGCCCTCAATCTGGCAGCCACAGTGTCCAGGCCTCAACCACAACAGACCAGGTCTTGGTTTTCAGGACAGCCTCTGGTTTTACTGGAGAAGGACAGGATGATGGGATGATGGTGGGTAAATTAAGACTAGTTATGAAGAAATACATTATTGACAGTGATGGAATAAGAATTCAGATCCTTTAATTGAGTAAAAGCAGCAATACCATGATGTAGAAATACTCCTCATGGTCTTGCATTCAGTACAAAAAGTAAAGAAGAATTACCATCAAAATATACTTAAAGTATCAAAAGTATTTGTTGTGCAGAATGGCCACTTTCGGATAGTTAATATTACACCAGTGGATTATCAAAACTGACGCATTAACATGTAAGCAGCATTTTAATGTTGCTGCTTTACTTTATATAATGTTGGATTGTTTAATCTAAAACAATATATACAATTTTACCATATTTTATTCAGCTTTAAACTAACTGCTATCTGTCACATAAATATAGTGGAACAGAAGTGTAAAGTAGCATAAAATGGAAATGCTTAAGTAAAGTACAGTACCTGAGTAAATATACTTACATCCATTCCATCCACCACTGCTTACTCGTGAGTCTTTGACTGTCTTTATCCCTGCAAACTTAACAAAGGGAGATAATCCTATCTCTGTTTTGAAAGTGGGAAAATGTAAATCTATTGTGCATTTTTTTCTTTTTTCTTTACATTGTTGCGTTCATTGTAGGAACTTTGTTTTATGCTCTTTTACAGTGAAACTCGGATTGAACCTGTGACCTTTGCTTTATGGGAGGCACTGTAGTGGGCTCAATTCTCCTGTGGAGCCAGCTGGAGTCTCTTCACTTCCAGCCCATTAGTACTCTGTACATCCAGCGGTGTCTCTGTCAGACAACAGGCCTGATCCACAACGCATTTACCAGCTCACTTCACTTCTCACTCGAAGATCAACCACACAGGAAGAGAGGTAGTAAACTAGGATCAACAAGTTAGTTTCAGTGCGTCCCCTCACTTTTTCACCCTAAAAAAAAAAAACACTCACACACACACGCTCACACACGCATATTTGGTGACCTGTGTGGTTGTGAGGCCCAGACCTACCAATTCTACTCACACATTGATTAACCCTGAGAGTGTTTGGCCATTAGAGCCCGATCTGCAGAAATCAAACCAATATGTGAACTCTGTGATTAGTGTCAAAAGTGTTACAACGCCTTTCACTCAGAAACCAGAGCTCGGTGCATTCCAGTCTTGCTCCCCATATCTCTGGTATGAAATACAAATACTCTACGATGAGGGAGAGAAGCACGGGAGAGATGCAGGGTGGGGGTTATCGAGCAGCTACATTTTTTCCATGGCAATTCAGAGAACATGTCACCCTGGTGCTCCTTCTCTCCCACCTTCTCCCTCTCTCACACACACAACACACAGATACACTCACACAATCAGTTAAGAAAATATTTCTCCATCGTCAAATGTCCAGAGGCTACTGAGGCAACGCAATTCTCCCCAGTGGGAGGCAGATCAAGGCGAAGTCTGCGCTCTACCTGCTTTACTGACAGACCTCCCTGAAATCCACTGGCCTGCCTTTCAGCTTTAAAGGCAGCCGCACTGCACGAATACAATCCAATAACCCCAGAGGGCGAAGGGCAGCAATACAACAGAGGCTTTTTCCCAGTGCAGGCAGAGCCCCTGACTCTGAACACAAGCCAAAGACATAAATGCCTCCTGTATAGTTTACGGTGTCCAAAGAACCCAAAAGCCAAGGACAGGAAAGAAAGAGAGACAGTAAGGTTACAGTACAATGGCAGGGGTGATGGAAGGATGGGGAGGTAACAGGAAGGACTTTTACCACACTGCGTGGGTGATGAGGACACAGAGGCGGTGCAATGGTGTAGTAGGGATGTGTATTTACACTAGGGGTGATTTTTCTGCCCCATCCCCACCTCTGATTCAGTGGCAATGTGCTGACTGGAAACTGCAAGAAGGTCACTTTCCATTTCATGTCTTTCAACTCTCTAATAGACATCAATTTAGAGGAATTTCTGACCTCGACTTGAATATTTGACATAGAGCTGGTCCCCCTGGAGACACAACTTTCTTGTGTAGCATAATAATCTAAATTGTAGAGTCATAATTGAGATATGATATCACGTATCTCTCTTAGGGCTGTCTGGCATGAAGGCAGAGGCCGAGCAGGAAGTTAGCGATAGGAACAAATTGTTAAGAGGAAGGAAATGTTTAAGTCCAGAGGGATGATATCTGCTGATTCTGATAACACACCTCTCAGGACAGTTTAAGACACTATCGAAGTTGTGCAAACTGTACAAGCACTCTGAATTCTGTTTTTTTCTCTTTTGGTGACTGACTAATCCATGAAACATCTTGTAGAGGTTACATGACTACACTTCACATGTGACTGAAGTAATTTAAACATCCAGACTTGTTCCTTCATGGTGTTCTTACCGTTATCACCTAAAGCCACGGCAGCCTGTGTCCTCTACTCTGAAACAATCAGATTATATTCTTGTAAACTATCTGTCTGGAGTGAAATACATGGTACTGTAGCAAATGATCCTGAGTTAGATGTACGGGCAACTATCCAAGAGCCACATTAATGCCAACAAGATGCAGGTTAAATGGCATTTGCAGGCATTTTTTGTTGTCGGGTTGGGATTTCCTCTTGATCCTGAACAGGAAGTGGTTAAGAAAAGAGATGAAATGATGGGATGTGCCATTATGGAGCAATACAATGAATACCAGAAAGTTGCAGTAAAGAGATGCAGCCATAACATTTACATAAAGGATACCTATGTCTGAATAGTAATAATTAATACTAATTCATGATAATTAATTTAACAGATGGATGAAGTTACGTATTCCATGTTTAAAAGTGGCTCAACCTGAAACTTCTCTTCTTGTACAGCAAAATCATTTGAACAAATTATTAATATTATTAAATTATGAGTGTGCACAATCTGACCCAGGTCTGTGCTTTACACACATACATACCTACATGTCGCTGTAAAATCTGTCAAGTTGATCTTACTGGTTAATACCTTTATGCAAACATGGCAAGTGATCTTAATTTGTTCTTTCCAAATCTTGGAAACTTAAAAAACAGTGACTTAACTGAACAGATCTGTTTACTCAATAGAATTCAAGAAATGGATTGCCTTAGAAAAATTAAATAAACAAATAAAAATTAGTCAACAAGGTGATTTAAACAAAATGACATTCAGGGTACCTTAGGACAAGCCAGAAGCCAAACATGACCTGCCAAAATGCAATTGTGAATAATGAAATTGTAGCTGACAAATTCAAATATATATATATATTCAATTTGAACTAGAACCTGGAGATTCAGAAAAACTCCTGTGTCCAGCACGCTTCAATTTCTGGAGATTTCTGCACGCATGTGTACTGCTGAGCTGTCTCCAGGAAGGCAAAGTTACAAGTCCACTTTACTCAAGTGAACTTAGTTTTATAAATCTTTCAAACAAACAAAAACAAGTACAGTACTCAAATTACATCAGTCAAATCAAATAAGTACACTGTTATAATTTAAGAAAGACCCTAAATTATCATGCTTAGCACTATTTCTGATCCATACATAAGGGGACTCACTCCACAGAGGCATTAATCTGAGTCTACCGTCTTGTGGCTCCTCACTCCTCCCTGCCGTGTGTGATGCAACATACCAGCCTTATTGACAAGTTTTTGTTGCAAATGGAGTGTGTAACGCGGTGTGGCCGCCCAGGCTGGAAGGTGCACATGTGGGCCGCAGCCCTGCAGTGGAGGGCTGAGTCTAAGGAGGTCTGGAGTTCTTCTCTCCACTGGTTTAGTCTACATGACCAGAGGACTAGGCCCCACATCTGGACCTGACCACCATCAACGCCATTAGCACTAACACAGTGCCGAGGCACGTGTACCCAACACAGGATATTAGAGGACAACACAAGCTCTTACAGGTAGAAACATGGGAAGAGACTGTAATACTTGTCACTAATTGAAGAGCTGAATACACAACAAACACACAGATCATGTAAAGTATTTTCTAAAGGGTGTGCTGCACTCTGCATGTAAAGCGTCACATGCACGTGTTTTTCTCTTAGCGTAGAACCCCAACAACAACAACAACAACAACAACAACAACAAAAGATTGCAAGAGTTTTCTTGCTCTGCATAGCTCACGGCGTATGGCTTCATCTATCACAGTTCAGGAATGAGTGAAAATGTGTATGTGTGCATGTAAGTCTGCATGTATGGGTGCATAAATGTGTGTGTAAATGTTTGCAGCTCTGATGTGAGGAGCCTCACTAAGGTGTTAGGGGGTAGTAAACAGATATGGAGCAGAGCGAACTCTTATGGTCTACCTACTAGCAGGCCACTCACAGTTCACTACACATAGCACACTGGAGTGCTCTTTCTCTTTATGACTTTCTGTCTCTCACACACTCCGTCTTGATCTCCTCTGCTCAACTTCAGAGCAGGACACAGTATCACAGGTTAGATGCGTTTTCTTTAAACTCGATAAAGCCTCCCACCCAATCACCTCTGTTTCCACACATACACACACATCTGGGGTCTGCCTACCTCAGCCGTAGAAAACATAAGCGTCAGTTGATCACAAAGAGCAGATTGTTTTCCACTACCTTTCTTTTCTTTTTCATTCTCTCTGTCCTTTTGTGACACACGTGGGAGAGAAGTAGCATCCAGAGTCGCATGTAATGGCAAAATTCCAGCACTCGGATGTCCCCTCTTCCTGCTATTCTATATATGTCACCAGGCCTTTTTAGAGGGGGCTCTTATGGGAGCCTTGCTGGCGAGAGATTTGTCTTTGCACACTCACGCACACTTGGCATGCACATACATGCATATACACAAGTCACACAGATGCCTGACACACACATACACATCCAAAGAGGGGCAAATGTGAGGGATCAGTTGCAGGGTCTGGGTATGCCGAGGGTTGTGGTCTGACACCTCTCGCTGTCTGTGTCGCTGTCAGCCATGGGAAACACTGCTGCCCAGGAGAGCTCCGGCCAGGGGGTGACGTGATGGGGCAGGATGTGTTTCCAGTGGTGAGGTTTAACCATGCATGTGGACATGCTCAGAGACCTGTGGAGGAAATTCTCAGCACCCCTTGGCCTCTTCATCTCGTGGGTGTCAGGAGCAGCTGGCCACACACACACACACACACACACACACACACACACACACACATTTTACCCAAAAATCAGCTCCTTCACTGTGAAGCAGTAAACCTGATATCATCTTCACTTTCACCTGTTAACAGGATGTCTTTACGTGGAGTCTTCCTCGCTATTTGACATTTACTATACTTTTTTTAGGCTAAATACACTGTCGGACAATCCAGAGGAGCAGCGAAAGGCCCCTTGGTGACCATATGGTGGGTTAATAACACTAGCAGGAGTGATTCAACCAGTTCTGCAGTGGAAGTTCTGACTGCTCCCTGATGCTATAAATCCAAGCCTGTGATAAAAGCATCAGTCATTTGCATTCAAAAGCTATCTGGAATTTTGATTGTTCCCATTGCACAGCACACTGATTTCCTTTGACAAGAATATGAATGGTTTCTGTGCTAAATGGACTGTGACAATCCTTCAGAGTCTCACAACATAGCCACACGTTTTCAATCACAAACTGCACCCTACCATTTATTCTCTTCTTTCTGTCCAACCTCCCAGTGTTTATTTCGCTGACTCCCTCTCTGTAACCCATCCCCACTCTCTGGCCTGGCCCTGAAACTCTCTTTCGTGCCCTCTGATAGAATTAAGGAGTCCTTGAACCATGGTGATCACACTTCCTGAAGCAATTACTATTAAGCAGCGGTGGCCAGAGAGTGTAACATGGAGTGCTCTACAGAGGCGGGAGGCTGTTTACATGGAGCACGGCAAGAAGCCTGGTGACACCCACACCAAAAGCAGCCAGAGGTGCTTTCCATAGGCTGGTAAAAAGAGGTTGGGGTGAGTGGGGGCAGAGGGCTCAGGGGGCACCGAGTTGTTTTTACAGGATCCAAGCTGTCAGGATTTACCCACACACTATGAAATGTTAGGAAACGTTACATTACAGACAGATGTACGTCAACCTCACATGGAAAATCTGAGGTCTGGTTTCACACACTGTATACAGAGAGACAAGGAATGAAGGCAAGATGAAGAGAGGTGTAACAAAAACCAGGGTCGCTCACATTCACAGCAATTTGGAAGTTGCTTATAATATGGAGATTTTCATCCCATGGCATGGTAAGCATGTTTCAAAAATTACAGAATCAGAGTAGGTAACAATGCTTGTTTCTAAATTTTGACAGCACCCTTTGATGTACTCAGAGGAAATATACATTTTCCATTATGTTTTGAGACTGCTATAATGCTGGTATATTCATCAAAAACAAATAGAAGTTCAAGAAGATCTGAAGCAAAATTTGAACAGAATTCAAAACCAGACCATTATCCCTTCTCCTCTCTCCTATCAATAAAGCCACCTCGTCCATCCAATAAGCACCAATCATTTTTTTCAACATCATGGTCTTCAGGACAAATTCAAGCATAAACCCGCTGTTTATTTTTGGAATGGTCTGCGTTAAATCTAATTTGTGCAGGATGGGTGTTGGGAGACCCAGGAATCCCCTGCAGCCTTGGAGGAGGAAGAAGAGGAATGTGACCCCCAAAGGTCAGCAGTCCCCTCTCCCGGGTTACAGGGGCTCCTGCACAAGGGCTGGGCCAGGGTCACAGGTCAGTAGGCTCGCTCATTCGGCACTGCCCTGGCGCCTGCCGGCACAGGCCTCAATTTGTAAAGCGGTAGAGGGTGACCCCAGAGGGCCTCTCCTGGCTTCCCTGGCCAAACACAGGTCTTAAACACTACCAGCCTCCCCCTGATTCCCTTGTCTCCCCTTGACTCCCCCATCCCAAAACCAGGACCTATAGTCTAACACACACACACAAACGCACTCAACACCAATCCATCCTTAATAAGAGGAATTACCCCAGGCAGCGGCAGAAGAGAAGGGGTGGGGGGAAGCAGGTATGCCGCCGTCTCCGCCTCATTACTCAGTGGATTTATGTAGGATCATATGCCCTGTGTGTAGTGGCGCACTTGGGCGCTTAACTCCTTGACCTGCACTGTAAATAAGTAAATTAATAAATACAAAGCTAGGCTGTCTGGGGATATAGGTGGATCAGAGAAACTCAAAAGGGTTGATAGAGCAGACATGGTGCAGAGGTTGTCATTAGCAACAGATATAAGCTCCATGTACATTTATAACGATATTTCAAATTAATAAAAAATGTCATACGTACTAAAATACTAGAAAGTGGTTGCTGTCACAATAGCAGTCTGCAGCTCGTGCTTTGGAAAAAGCATTGGTAACCTCCAACGTCTGTCTGTCTGCTTCTGAGTGAGTTGCCAGTCTGTCTGTTTCCACTGATGAGAGAGACTGAGCTGTTTCTGATAGTGACTGTTACAGAGAGACCAATTATCCTGGCCAATGAGGACAGGCCTCTGACAGCATAATTACAGGCAGCCTTGCCTTGCAGCAACCATATGCCTGTGTATGGCTACCCGTCACCCAGCAGTTGGGAACAGGAGACGAGAGGAAGGCCGAGTCGGGACATGGGGGTGGGTCTGAAGGTGTCTTAATCCACCAGGACCCAATGTCCTGTCTTGTCCCAGACTCTGGGGCCTCTCCATGGGCTGCTGAGAGTCGGAGCTGGGGCCTGATTTGGCCCAGCTGGAGGAAGCGGGCGATCAGAGTTCAGTTGGTGCAGACAGAAGTAAAGTAAACAGCCGTGGTCACTGGGCAGGCCGTTAGCAGGCCTCGGACAGATGAGCAGGGGGCCGGGAAGACCACACACATACACATTCAGCCAGACCACACAGGGGCCAGGGCTCAGGGGCCTACGCACGCACGCACACGCCCCATCGGCAGGGTTCCCCTGTGGGCAAAAGCATGCTGCAGGTCAGGGCGGAGCAACATGGAGCAGAGAAGAACAACAGACTGGCACAGAGCTGGACTGGGACCCTCCGGGTGCCTGGATGAACCTTTACATAGCCTCAGAACCAGAGAGGTACCGGCAGGTCTGACCCAGTGACTGGAGACATAATCCTCCTATAGAGCAGAGCTGTAAGAGAGAGTAAACACAAACAGGAAGAGATTCATAAGTAGGCTGCTGTTCCACTGCCAAATCTTAAAGTGCATTTTGGAGAGTCTTTCCGCCTCCATGTTGGAGGCACGCACTCTCTTCTAGGGAAAAACCACACCAACATTAGCTGGGAAATCACATCATGTTGATAAACCAAAAGTCAAATAAGCAGTTGTCAACAAGATTTATTTTGAGTTATTTGCTTTATGAAACATCCCAAACAGGAAAACAGCTACATTGTGGGACATAGCTTATTGTTTTATCGATTATTGATCTTTACATTCAGAACATGTTACGTGGCACATCACATCATAGGTCAGTACATTTTAGAAAAATAGTTTTGTCAAATAAATGCATTTGGATACAGATTTTTTTCTCATTTGACAGATGTTGAATGGGTGTGTGGTAACATGAGCTTGTGTTTAGTATTTGGTGTAATTGAAATCCCTCAAAATCTCTAACTTCATATTTAATTCACTAGAATGGTATTTCAAGAAAAGTAAGACTCTGTTAGGGGGATGAAAACTAAGCAATTGTTCCTGTGTGTTGCTTTAAAACAACACACAAACATTAGGAAATTCATAACTATCACATAAAATGCCATGCTGGTTATGTTTTGCTCTCCCTCAAACCTTCACACACACACACACACACACACACAGTTAGGACTTTGGCAAACACATTAACACGCGAAGGCTAAACAAAAATAAATTGTCAGACACAAACACATACACACACACACACACACACACACACACACACACACACACACACACACACACACACACTCCTCTCCACATAACCATCAGTCTCTTTCTTTATCTGGACAGTGTCAGAATGACCCATGGGAAAGCCTGTGAATGTGTGTGTGTGTATCACCCTGACATAGGGTGGAGTGAGGAGTAATGCTCTCAATCACAATTACTCCCCACTGCCACCAGTCATGCCGCCTGCCTCGCATCACCTTACCATGCGCGCGTACACACACACACACACTGAAACACAAGGTCAGCATTTCCACTGGAAAGACATGATGTACTCTGAGTTCGGCAGCGAGTCCAAGCTCACCTCCACCGAGGATCTAGTGCAGCTGTCAGGGGGATCAGGCAGCGCAGGGCCGGACTGCACCATCTGCCTGCTTACAACACACACCCTCCTGTGTATCAGTAATCCTCAGCACCCTGCCTCCCTCTTCTTTCATCGCTTATCTCCACATTTAATACCACATTTATGATAACGAATGACAGGTAGCTTGGGCGGCGATCCCTCCTCATCTGGCCTTTATCTCATAATGGTACGAGCTGCATTCTTCCTTCTAGCACAGGGCCCTGCAAGCCTTGATAAATTCTGATCACAGGGTGGGCAAACCGCTTGCTAAAAGTTTTTCTGGCCGTAAAAGGGGGCAGTTGAGAAATAAGCAGGAGATTTGCTGCTAATGAAATATGCAGGCCTCGTATTTTGTCAGTGAGAGTATGTGTGAGTGCATCCTGCTCGTGAATGAGAGGAGGCACAACCAGCAGCACTGCTTTATTGTATCGGGAGGCGTTGTTGAGCTGACCTAGAGATTCAAGGTCTTTTTGAGTAAAAGGAAGGACTCCTTGACAAGGCCTGATTGAAATCTGAAGTTGATGCTGACGTGAGCTATGTTGGTGTTTTTGAGCTAAGCAGAAGTTGACAGTTTGTGTCTGGGGGTCAAGCTCAACAAGGACATGGGTATAGTTCAGTGTCTGGACAGGAGGCTGGGGTCACTGGGGTAAGACATGGCTGTGATTTGAGGTCACAGATGCATGTCTGAGGAAAAGGATTGGCCGCAGTTGGTAAAGGCAGAAAACGCTATTGGGAGGCAGACAGATGATTTAACACTGTGATGGGGAGGTTAGGTCAGGGTTGTGGGGAGTCCGGGGGGTTTGTGGTACTGAGGAGTCAAGGCAGAGAGTTTCAGGGGGCGCTGCAGGACACTTGTCTGCTGGGTAAGGAGCTGATGAAGGTCACGGAGCAGTGAAATATGGCTGTCAGGTAGAGAGGAAGAACAACACAGACTCTGTCCTTCCTGCCTTAACACAGAGTGTCTGGGTCCCTGCTGGGTGACACGGTGAGGTCATGTCCCGTTCGTTGGCTGAGACAAGGTTCTCACACAAATAAGTACATACATGTACTGACAAGACCCACATCCTATAGAAAATGATTGGACAAAAAGATTTGTCCTTGCAAACAGTAAAATAAGGTAAAGACGATGGGAATGTTGCTGTAAGAGACACAGTATCATCATTTTATTCAATTTTTAGAAAATCCTCATTAATGATAATGAGGATAAAACCAACGGACGAAGCTGACAATAACTTTATAATTGAATAGTTCACTTCCCAGTTACCAAATCAATGTAGGTAAAAATGTAGTTTTTAATAATAATTAATACAATGCAAACATAATGTACTCTTTCTTTATTTTATTATCATTATATATGTATTAAGTGAATAATATTTTACATATCGTTCTTCTACATCAAGAGATTTTTAACTGAACTGAATGTATTTATCATATTTTATTTAATAATTGAGACCTGCAGAAGCCTTGGCCCAAATGCTTCAGAGGACAAGATATTAATATAGCCTGTTTTCAGACATGAGGCCGGTGAGACTGAGCCTGATTTGAAAGTTGAAAGACTTTGGCTCTGATTCCACTATTGTTTGATCAGACAGGAGAAGTCCTCAGCTCTCTAAATGGGTCCTTAATGAGACTTGCACGTAGGCCACTTCCCTTTGACCCCCGACATCCCCAAGCTTGTCCCGCGATTCCTCCTCGGAAAAGGAGGACCGACTGGCGAGGAAACCTTGCTGAGGGAGTAGAGCTACAGCACAGGAAGGAGGGAGAGAGAGAAAGAGCGAGAGAGAGAGACAGAGAGAGAGACAGAGAGAGAGACATAGAGAGAGAGAGAGAGAGAGAGAGAGAGAGAGAGAGAAAGGTGACTCATTTCATTTTTCAAACGTGGGCATTTTGGTCCTAAAATGCAACAACACACTTCCCGTCTTGGCTGTTGCCAAATGCTGCGTCAATTGCGCAGGCCGTGCATGTGTATCAGTGACAAACCGACTGTGTGCAGATGGTGACCTCTGAAAAATCCTGAATAAAAGTGATGATAAAATTATTTATGAATATCACTGAAAAATGGTCAATAAAATGTTTGGACGTGTTAATAAAAAAGTGGTATGAGCCTTAACAGCATGAAAAATAGTATCACATTATTAATATTATTATTATTATTATTAGCCTGTAATTATTGTTGTTGTTGTTGTCATTTACTCTTGTAATCTTATACACCAATATCGTATACAGGACATATATATTTGTAGACTGATAGTATTACTAATATCAATATATATATACAAAAATGTGATATAGGCCTACTTTATTTTTTAGAAATAGCCATGGCTGTTGTAATGTCTATTTTGTTTATCATGTAGCCTATTTATAGAACAGTAATTTGTGAAACAGCAGCAATCCACTTTAAAACGCGGAATTATTCTCAGTGGTAAAATCCATATTCAAAGTTATGGTTTAGGTTTGTCAGAAAAAGAAAGAGACGGATGGACTCAAAGTGCACTCTGTGTCTGGCTTTGAGATGTGGACTGTCATCCAACTTTCACTGCTTTCCAGATGATGGCTTCTTTTTCTTCAGTTATTATGGCTGTCTAACACGCCCCGTACCAATGACGCTTTGCACGGGTTATAACCAACACATTGTGCATGAAACATTATTTAAGTCTGCTCTAAAAATAGCACCTGCACGCCGTCTGTTTTTCTGCTCTGTCTAAGAAATGAGTACACTACCAGGCCCATGCATGTCTGAGCCTAAATGTATTTATCATTTTGTCAGAAAAATAGGGGCGAAAAAATGACCATTCATTTTGTAACCAAAAAATCAATGATATCAGGACTGGCAATGGTCAAATGAAGATGCAGCCATTCGCAGCTCTATATCAAATTTGTTATCCCAGTGATGTGACCACAGAATAATACTGTATCAGTCATCAGTGACTGAGCAGTCTGTAAATGTTGTTGGCAAATGGGAAAAGAATTTGGCTCTAAAGACAACAAAATTCTATTTAAGGTTTTAATATCAGGTTAGTATTTCTAAAAAAAATCTAAAACCATATTTGAAATCAAATGAAACACAACCACATGTGGGATTACAGTGCATTGTCCTCTGCAGGTCAAGGTCAGGCTTAGATTTGAGCTTACTGTTCATTTTGCACACATGAAAATGGTTAGCCCATGTTCCAACCTGAAAATGAAACAACAGACACACTATTACATCAAAAAGATGAGACATTTTTAAATTTTTCACTTTGCAGAAAGTAAAAAAAAAAAAGTTTTCTTACCACATTTTATAGCTATTGTCTCACATTAAAGGTACTTACATTTTTATCCTCCATAACCCAATAAACTGTCACTTAGAGACCAGTTTAATTTCTTGGTTTGTTTCAAGCCAAGTGTCAATTCAACTCTAGAACAATAAGAAAGGCTTTCACAATACTGAACATGTGTTTTAATGTTCACTAATCAATATCACATATACACAAGCACACATACACACAATGACATGAGTGTGCGACTGAGTGACATGTATGGGTGAGCGTACGGTTTACTAATAGGCCCCTCTAGATGGCGTTAACATGCTTTAAGGTCTGTGGGTTATGATCTGAAAAGAGACACTTCACTGAAAAAGAAAATCATAATTGCTGCTCTGTTATTTCCTAACGTCTTCATAAAAAAATCATCTCATCTTTATTTCATTCTTTTGTGTCAGTGACGTCCACAGAATGTGTTTGCGTTTGGCAGCAGCTGATAAGTTGCTTGTTGACAAAAGTTATTTTGAGCGCACAAGTGCAGCATAGCATCAAAAATATGATTAATAGAAAAATGTGAGTCAGAAATTAGATAAAGAAACGACTGAAATTCTATTAAGATCTATGATGACTGAAATGAAAAAATCTGCACAAAATAGCATCTCTCTCTCTCTCTCTCTCTCTCTCTCTCTCTCTCTCTCTCTCTCTCTCTCTCTCTCTCTCACACACACACACACACACACGCACACACACATGCTCACACACTGACCGGGTCATCATTCAGAGACACTTTGCCTGTTGCCCTTTCACATATATTCACATATCTGCTGCACTAAATGCTCATAATTGATGCATCTGTCGGTCAGCTGGCAGCACATGATTGGGCTAAAACAGTCCTGCGAAGAGAGAAGGGTGGGGGGGGGGGGGGGGGGGGGGGTAGATTAGAGTCTCACAGACCCCTTATATCTAATGATTTGGGGTCCCAGGGTCCCAGGCTCCCAGGCTCCATGGCTGTGTGGTCCTGAGCAGACACAGCAGGCTCAGTGAATAGCACCCCCCCCACCCCCGGACAGAAACAACATTCACTCTCTGGATCAAATAGCAGCATAACACTCCAGTCGACATCAGATCTCATTATGGCACAAAAGAACTGTTGTGTCACTCAATATCAAACAGAGACAAGCATTTAGACAGCTTACAAGGTCAGTGTCACCAGAATGTGGTTCACCGTAGTGAGAGGATTTCACCCAGTAGACTTCAAGGTATTTTCAGTCAGTTTTCAATTCTAAATTGAATTTTGAGATGAAAATAATAAATGGACATTCTTTATATATTTTTTTCAATGCTTGATTTTTAGAAAGGAATTTGTTAATTGCTGGTGTTTCTCATGTGTCCAAGTTTTTCCTTCATCTATATATAGAAACAGTAATGGAATACAATCCTGAGGCATCCAGAGATGGAATAAAAGCCAAGGGGATCTGAGTGATTGCTACTATAAAACGTCTCCCAGGCCTTGTAGAGCTGTAAAGGACAGAGAGAGATAGTCGGACAGGCCTGTTCTCAGGCTGCAAACAGGCATCTGGCTGCCTTCAAGACAGCTCTGTCTCTCTCCCTTTTTTCTCTCCAAGTCCTGGTCTCTTTCTTTTTCTCACTTTCTCTTTGTTTCTCCTTCTATCTGTCTCTGCTCTTTCTTTTTTGCTCTCTTTTTTCCCCTTAGCTCTCTTTCAGCGTTGCTTTTCCATGTCTCAGTGTCTCTTTTGGTCTGTGTCTCTCCATGTAGAAAGCATCCAGCATTGGTCTGACAGGGCTATTTAAGGGTATGCATGCGTGTGTGTGTGTGTGTGTGTGTGTGTGTGTGTGTGTGTGTATGTGTGTATTTGCGGGGGTTAAGGCAGAAGTCTGGGGAAACAGTAACCAGAGAGTGTCCCTGAAGTGTCGGATGGGGTCACAGAGAATCGGGGGTCTTCTGTGACCCATCACGGAGTAGAGCGGTCGACAGGGAGTTCTTATCACACCGCACTGTCATTCACAAATCAACCTCTCCACACACACATACACACACACTGACACACACTTAAATGCATTCAAACCAATGACAGACTTTTCTCCTGAGTTTCTCTATATGCAGCTGTTGGCATTGCATATTTCATGTGCCAGAACAAAAACTTTACTGTCCAACCTTTATTTGTTGCTCGTCCAGTTTCCCATAGAGAAGACACAAACACACATGCAAGCATGCGTAGGCGCAAACATGCACAAGTACGCGTACAAACAAACAAATACGCAGATTGACGTCGTGCTCAGACATTATGGGGTGTTGACGTGTAATTAAAATTATGTTGAAAGTAACTCCAAGGCTAAAATGTGCACCACACGTCACTTCAATATCAAGGTAAACAGATGAAATTTCAGAGTTTCCAACTCAAAGTTTTTCTTCACATGCAAAAGCTCTCAGGAGTAAGATAAATGACGAATCATACCCATTAAATCTAAATGTACCCAAATTCCTGCTCACTCATTACGTGCAGAAAGTGGATTAATGCTTGTTCAAGTGTTTTAATTCCAGTCCTGTTTGTGTTGTGTGTGTCTCTGCCTCTATGGTGTGTGTGTGTGTGTGTGTGTGTGTGCACGCAAGCAGTTGGGGGACTAGCACAGAATGAGGAGAATTCATGTTAGTCAGCTCTCAGAGAGGTCTCAAATGTCTGTTTTCCTGACGTGTGATCCATAAATATTTGAAGTGGAAAGGGCTGCGCTGCGTTGTAGGACAAATCTAATTAACCCAGAACTTCCTAAGGGTTCCTCCGTATGTGGGGCTGCGTGGGTGTTTCTTACATCGCCAATTCACCTCCCTAAAAGGGTCTGACTCCTCATTTAAGCCACTCAAACCTTGATACATCAATCAGTCACTTGAGTTAAAGACCTGATTTTGGAAAAGGAGCTGAGCAAGACTCATTATGAGAAAGAAATGCTGATTTCTCCTTTCCATGTTGTGGCTTTTAGGTTTGTTTTTATTAATAAATGTTCATCATAAATTCTGAAATTGGCTTGAGAAGTGTTGTGGGTTCACACTCCAATTCAGGAGTTTGCTTAGACTAACACAGAGTGTTAATATAAATTTGAAATTATTAAAATACAGTGCAGAGATCCATATGCTGCATTTTGACACAGCTTCCTAAAAGATGATAGCCTGTATTTAAAGAGTGTTGCCACTGTGGTGAGACAGAAAAGAAAGACACAGACAACCATATGACCAGAGACAACCCTTTTTTCTGTCATTCTGTCCTGTTTCTCATCAGACGTTCCATATAAAGTTCAAATTACGTCTCTTGGCATTGTCTTTTACCTCAGCCCAGTCTGTGTGTTTGGTACACAGCTACAGTAGCCTATGATTCAGTGCATTATGCATCTCTTCCCTCTCTGTTCTCAATCTGACCCGGGCAGGAAACGCAGTGCCTCTGAAATACTAAAGTGCTGCTGATTCCGAGATAGTCTGCCATCCCTTTTAGCCAGATGAGACGTGAGGCCTCTTCTCCTTAAAACCAGCGCTGGAACGCCCAATTGAAAAGACGGCTTGGGTGAGGATGCAGGGGAATGAAAAGCCGTGCATGGATCTCATTCCTGAGGCCTGGGGTTGCTGATTTCATTAGAGTGCACCACACTATTAGAGCCACCTCAGTTTTGCTTTGCGCTCGCTCCGAGCCTCACATTTCCATAATGCAGCAGAGGATTCAGTTTCACACAGAGGGCCACGCTCAAACCATTTCCGCCGTAAACCGCTCGCTTAAGTTATTATACATTTTCACAATAAATACAAAGGGAAATGTGGCCAGCGTCTTGTTAGAGGAGGTTAGCTCCAAAGCCACGTCAACCCACATGGCGTTCCTGTTGGTACAGTGTCATGTGTTGACTTACTCTGTGATAGAAAAGCACTCTAATCGTCCTTCCTTTGTACATGTTCCACTATTTTTCTAGCTGATTTTTATCCGCAACACTGGCAGCCAACTGAGGAGTGTCTGGTCTTTGGTAGCTGCATGAATTGCCATAAGGTGAATGAAGGGGCTGTGTACTGTAACAGGTATATCTTCAACTCCATGAAAGATCACCAAGCCTGTTAGGAGGAGTTTGGCCTCATAGGCAACCAATGAGATCTGTTCAGGTATGCACTCTCAGGGATGCCAGCAGTTATTAGACACACAGACGGAGGGCTAACGCCTGCTCCAGATGTTCCAGCACAAGCAGCAACAGGGAATTGGATGAGACCTTGAATTAAAAAGCATCACACACTGAGCATGTAGTGCACTTCCCCTGTGCCCCTTAGAAGTGCTATTCTATTTCACTGCATACCACCAACAGTGGACCACTGAGGCAGGATAATGAGAAGGGCCAATTAGGAGCTGTTGGACGGGATGAGACATTTCAGAACAATACTGCCTTTATTATGATTTCTCAGTAGCATTAACACAGCCAGTGTGTGTGTTCATAGTTGAAGCTGCCTTTGGAATACAGTCACCAATAAAATCCTCCTGGTTTAGTATTTATTATCAAAACAACAAACAAAAAGGGGGAAAATCAGTTTTTGGATCAGCGGCAGTCAAGTTATTATATTAGTTATATATATATAAGTGGGTTTTTTTTGTTTGTATAGCTTTGTTAATGGAGTTGTGCTCCACATGCTAACCAAGAGTGGTGTGTCTCCTGCAGTGGTGGAAAGTAGCTCAGTACTCAAATACTCTCAAGTACAGTTTTGATGTACTGACACTTTCATTGAATGTTTCCATTTTATGTTTCTACTCCAAAATACGACGAAAATACTGTACTTTCACTCCTTCGACAGTCGTAGTTACTAGTTACCTTGCAGATTAAGATTTCACATACAAAACATATGATCAACTTATATGATCCATTGCTATATATGAGACTGGCCAGCACTATATCAACCAGTTAAGATTAGCTCCCCCAGATACAACCTTAAAATGCTGCTAATAAAATAATCAACACTTTGCTGATAATACTACTGTACTTTTACTTCAGTAATATTTTAAAGGCAGGACTTAGTATTTTTATTCCTGAGAATTGCTACTTTTACTTAATTAAGGTACGTCTTCAATCACAGGCCTGACATGTCCTGGCTCTTTCTCTCTCTCGCACACACACACACACACACACACACAAACATTCACACATATTCAGTATTAGGAATATATTTACACTTGAAATATGATTTGAGTGTCAGAGTTCAGTGTTAGTTCATGATTTGCCTACATGTCTATTTGTAGGTGCGTTTTCACCCGAGTTTGTGCATTTTGTTCTAACATACCTTTTATGTATAAAATGACCAAGACAGAAGTGCAAGACCATTTACACATTTTCTTTTTAACTGTGATGCTAATGAAAGGCTACTTCATATAACAAATGAGACATTACAAAGAGTTGTTTAGTCTCAGAGGTTGTTTAGTGCAGACCACCTCAGGCCCTGAATGACAGAGTGAATGTTTTCTTTTGCCTGCATGGTCCCTTGTGGCAGCAATCAACCTTGTCATTTAAAGGAGTCTGATGGTTTGTCTCAGTATTTATTATTAATCTTATACGTGTCTTATTGTAAGAAAAATGAAAAGCATTTGCTCAACACATTGCAGTCTGGTAGCCAAAGCAAGGCATTAATATCAGTGCCTATCACAAAGTGGAAATTTGTATTTGTCATCATTTCACACTATAGGTGACATTGTGAGCAAGAAAAGCTCACAGGGTCCTGCGAGTTAATAAACTTCAGGCTTTATGAGTCATGATTTAGTGTTTTGATTGTGTATTTGCCAAACCATCGTGACACTATTAACATTTGTGGGGGTGGACAAATTGAGTTTCCCAACTCAGACAGAAATCCACAGCAACTGATTCATCAGCTGCCCCAATTAATACACCCTCAAAAGGAGAAAATAGTCCATCTTAAATGGCTCTGTACTTAGGTTAATTTGTCAGATAAGACAAGATGAAAAACATCATGTATGAACCGGATGAGCTGACAAGCATCAAAGAATGTCTTTGTAGATAGTATAATTATTTAACTAGTAGTTTAAAACTTTACCCTAATGGATAAAAAACTGATTTGTGGAGTTTTAAGCTTCAAAATAATGGCTCCCCTCTTCCCCCTTCTCCCTCATTTGGTCTTATCTAGGTTGTAGTGCTTGATGGTGAGACAGTGTTAGATCATAGGGGGAAATAGAGAACATGCATGCCATGTCGTCAAGTCCGATAAGAGACTACTCAGAGTGTGTGTCTGTGTTTAAGTGCAAGTTTATGTGTAAGTCTGTATGTGTTTGTCTGTGTGTGTGTGTGTGTGTGTGTGTGTGTGTGTGTGTGTGTGTATGTGTGTGTGTGTGTGTGTGTGTGTGTGTGTGTGTGTGTGTATGTATGGCGTAGAAGAGTCTGGGTCTCTGATTGCCTTTGCTAGGCTTCCCACATTAAAGTGGCCTCTGCCTCAGGGAAAAGATTCCTGACTGCATGGCAAAAATGGAGAGGGGTGGGGAATACGGCGAGGAAAAGATATGGGAGAAGGGAGTAAAGTGGGAGGGTAGGGGCATTTAGGTGAAAAGGAGCTGCCAAAACAACTCCCAGGCTTCATCTGGCCTGCATCCAACTGTCTGACACACACTTGTTCACTCTCTCTCTCTCTCACAAACACACAAATACACACAGCTTCGCCCCCACCACATGTTCCTAAGTGCGGACCGCACAGGGGGTAGCCCCCTAACCTCCCTGCCCCCATATCCCGTTCCTCTCTTCCCCCTCTCAGCTTTAATTGAGAAGACAAATGGATCTTTCAGAGCCCACTACCACGCCACCATACATCAGTCATGACAATGTTAGCTTTATAACGGTGGGCTTGCCGTGAGCCGAACCATATGTTCGGCCCGCGCCACACGCCCGAGCAAACACCTCAATACCATGCTAATGGCGCCCCAGTAATTGCCTGTTGTTTTATTATTAAAGGTAATTTGGGTCCTAATGGAATTCATTCAACATTGTGCGTCGGCCCCACCCAGAGGGCAGTGTGGAGAGGCCACTCTTCCTGTGTCAGACATCAAGAAGCCCTTTTATCTCTCCTGAGATAAAATATTATTCTACATGATGAAACATGCTAAAGAGAGCCAGATACCATCCCCTTTTGCATGCTAGCCTCCCACTAGCCTCTAGACAATGTATTTTCCCATGGGCGGTTGCTTTGATTAGTCTTACTCATTGTTTTTCCGCTCATATTCTCAGCGAAACGGGTATCTTCTCTACTCAAATTGGAAAAAAAAAGCTTGCCCTTTGAAAAGAAAAAGGTTGTTTTGTTAGCATTCAGGTAAGATTTGATAGCACTTGAGGCTGTAAGACTCATGGGAGCTGTGGTTATTAAATGCTAACAAATATTATTATAATTATTATTATTATTATTAATACAATATTATTCTCAATAGGCATTTCAGTTCAAACAGACAACCTCGCTTTCTTGTTTAAGCTTTTCAGAAAGAGTAATGAAAGAAACAATCTATGAGGAAATATGACAAACGAAAGCGTAACACAAACTGCTAACCCTAGTGTCAAGGCATTTAAGTTAACATGCCTCACATTAAGTTTCCTCTGTGTATGAACATCTAGCAACATTGACGTTTATGTGACTAATGTTAGCTACATCTCAATGTTGCATTACTACCGAAGTTGTCCATAGCGCTCTATACTTTTCAAATGCTGCAGTATTGCTCAGTCAAGTTTGGAGAAACCAAACCAAATGCAGAGCACAAGGTGGGTAGTTCAGGGGGCCTGGGAGAGTGAACATCCCCAGGAGTAACTGGCATCAGTGGTGATTTGGGGTTATTAAGAGCCAGCAACATATTACTGAATGCACTTTACAACCTGAGGAGAAGATATTTCGACCTTATCCAGTGGATTTGTGGTCAGAGAGGTGTTAGTGAAATAATTATATTAACATAAGAAGCACAAAACAATATAACTGGCCACCATGGAATTTAATGCATAAACAGTCACAACATAATCAGCTGAAATGACAGTTTGCCTGCTAGCAGATGAGCTCATCATTTTCTAATGGCAGCGTCTGCTTCAGATTAATGTGAGAGGGCAGAAAAAGAGCACTGAAGCCCGATTTATTAAGGCTAGATACAGAGTTATGTGAGCGTGATAACTCTGAATTGTATAGCTGTAAAGGAATATGATGGAGTGTATGACAGCAGTTCATCTTAAAGAAAAGCAGATACTCCTCAGATATGTGAGAACATGTCACATAGACATCCATAAGATTTACTCATGTGCTGTGACATACTGGTGACTTTTTCAACCTCTGTCAGTGTGAGGTCACACACACATACACTTACATACAAAGCTCTGTATGTCCACTTTATCTTCAGTGTCTTTTTGCCCTCCTCTTCCTTCATTGTGATCTCTAGTGAGTTTTCAATTCTTTCAGCTGATGCATTCCTCACCTCATTACCCTTTGCTTTACCTTTTCCCTCACTTCTACCTCATTTCCATATCTCTTTGTCAGTTCCCCAACACAGGAAGCCAGTGTGGTACCCAGGGATCATCTGAGGCTGTGTGATCATCATTGCTCCTCTTCCTGCTCCCATGGTTTTTTATGCCTGGTGTCCAGCATGCCTATCCTCTGACTGGACTTACTCTCATCTGGGGCCAAAAACACCAAAATAACAATCTTCCCTCCCCTCATGTGCTCACTCTTACACTCTGGTCACTTTTCCACAGTCTATAGATACCCACATATGACACATGTCTCTGAGAGAGTGGTCACCATGACTCCATACCTCATTTTATTACATAATTTTGAGCATGTTTAGAGGTGTAACCCACAGCATGGCAGATTCTTTCTTTGACTATTAAAATGTGTCCTGGCTCTCTCTCTTTCTCTCTCTCTCTCTCTCTCTCTCTCTCTCTCTCTCTCGTTCCCAGCAGCATGTGAACATTAGCCAGGGTTTTTATCAGAGGGCTTCCAGCGGAGCTCCAGCAGGCCTTCCCATGAGAGGAGGCTACAGGAAGTCGTAGGATGATAAAACTGGGCCATTACTGGGCCAGCACAGGACCCCAGGGTTCATTACCCCCCCTCCTCCCCTCCTCCTAATCTCACTCTGTGACTGCAGCACAACATAATCCTGAACACACCTCAAACTCAATCTGTGCTGTTTTATCATTCACATGCAACTTTTAGCTTACATACTGAAATTCTGCTTGTGATACGGGAAAAGAATATGCCTGATAGTCTGACTGTATTGAACAGTTTTCAGTTTCATTTCATTTACTATTTGAATCGCTACAAATCTGAAATGTAAAAAGATTCAGATGTCTGGAGTCAGGCTAGATAGAAACAGTTTAGAGAAGGTCACTTTTGCACAAATGTATGAGAGAGATAAAAAGTCTCCAACATGAGATTCGTCAAACTCAAATAACTTTAGAGGAGGAAGTAGAATTTACTTTTTAGTCCCCCAGCATTAGGCTATTACTCAGCACTCTGCCATGCCCTGAGAGTGGGTGCAAGGAGGACACAAGAATAAAAACAGCTGCCTCTGAGGTGACGTCACAGCCTTGAACACCGCTGATGTAGCTCCCGAGAATAGTACACGAAAACATGGAGCTGCAGCTCTTGAATGGTAGCGTGGGGATGCAGAGAATTAATTGGCAGTGGTGGTCTTGTGGAAGTGATGACAGCTGATAGAGAGAGCAGCTGGAAGTGACAGCAACACCAGAGCTCAGCACCATGTAGCACTCAGCGGCAACACTGATAGACAGCAGCACAGAAACCACCAATGAAGGAAACGCAGATACACAGAGGGAGAGAGAAGTATGTTACTGATTATTTCATAACATGACCAGGACAAGATGTTATTTGCCTGATTTGTCTGTCATGTTTCTGCCTTTTCATTGTTATTACTTTACAGAAATGCTGAGAGAAGAGATGCTGAGAGGAAGTTAGATGGGTAGATTGATACCACTCTCATATCTGTACGGTAAATATGAAGCTACAGCAAGCAGCTGGTTAGCTTAGCTTAGCTGGAAGCAAGGGACAACAGCTAGCCTGGCTCTGACCAAAGGTAACCAAATTCACCTACCAGTGCCTGTAATGCTCACTAATTAACACATCATTTCTTATTGGTTTAGTCCTAAAAAAGGAAATAAAAAAAATAAGTGGAGGTGAATTTTGTTAGTTTTGGACGGAGCAAGGCTAGCTGTTTCCCCCTGTTTCCAGTCTTTGTGCTAAACTAAGCTAACTGGCTGCTGGCTGTAGTTTCATATTTACCGTACAGTGGTATCAATCTTCTCATTTGATTCTCTGCAAGGAAGTGAATAAGCATATTTTGCATAATGTTGAACTAATTGTGATACCATCTAGACACAAATGTGTTCAATACACATGTTCAATTAGTACACGTGTTTCTAAATCTTTTTTTTTTCACATGAAACTCTTATTATTCTTAAATATAACCCTCCACTGGAAAGCAAGGCTTGGTAGTCAAATGTATTTTCTTTTTATTTTCATTTCAGTTTACCAGAATCACCCTTCTTTATAGTAAGTAGGTTTATATAATGTTTCTTGTTGCTTCTGACATTCGTCTGCCAATCCAGAGAGAGCAGCCAAATGACCCTAATGCTCTTGGGACCCCGTGTTCCCCTCCCCGCTCATACCAGCAGATCAGCCCAGCTAGTTTCCTTATCTGTTCACCACTCAATTACCCTGTGCTGCAGAGGGCATTTGAAGCCTCAGACGAGCGGCCTGGAGGTTACAGTGGGCTGAACTGGGAGGAGGCACAGGCTGCTGATGGCCTTTTAACCCTCCTTACACACAGATAATGAATGACTGGATGGGATGCAGTGGCTCAGATGTAATTATGTAAAAATGTTCGTTTGTTTAATAAGCTTAATCTCTATGGCAGTAAAGTTGCTGATTATTTCATCTGCTGGTTCATTTCTCAATCTCATATACACCTAAAAAAACATTTGTAAAAATCAAGACAGACCTCCTCCCTCAGCCAATGAATGCTGAGCTGCAGTTTCCAGTGGAGGCTGACAAATAGTGTTTGACAAGTTTCAGAGAATGTGCATACCAAAGGTGAAATCAAATTAGTTGAAGAATCCATAGCAACTGTCTTTACTAAAATGTGTATCCTAGGTGGTAGTGCACATTTAACATAGAGGGGATGATCTTCAACTTTTTGATAAGAAAAATACTGGAAATAAAAAATAAACAAGCAAAGACATTTGAACAGATTTAGTAAAATGTTGAATTGTGTGTTAAATATATATATATTTTTTATTATTATTGAATATTATTCAAAAATAGCAGTCCAACAGCAAAGATACAATAATAACTGATTATTTTAATTTATATATATATAATCTTTATACCCCATCCTCATGGTGGTGGAGTGTGGTGAAACACTAAAACTGGCACAATTCCACGGTTGAGATTGTGTCCATATTGTGCAATTAAGAAATGTAGGTTCTGGTTGTCAGATTGCACCTGTCCATTACTTAATGCCAATATAGTAATAGATATATAAACATATTTCTTTTCATTATTTATACCTGATCTGTCAATGTCATTGCATTCTACTGGATTTTTTATATTAAATCTCTAATAACAACATAATTAACGTACATCAAAACTTTCATAGCAGGGTGTCCGGAAATATCACAAGTCACCCTCCATACATATATATGATGTGAGACTTGGGATACTTCCTGGTACATGGTTTCTTTTGACATTGAACAGAGAACATTTCTCTTCTTATGGTACCTAATGAGGCCTAATCCAGAAGTCTGCATGAGTCTGCCATGAGTCAGGGAGATACAGAGATGGAAGCAGAGGTGCATTGAGCTTTGAGAGAATGTGACTGTGGTGAATGGAGAGGGGAGGACAGCACAGAGAGCTACCGTCTCTTGTCATGCCTGTGTCTCTGCCTGCAGGATGTTTCCCTCCTTTTAAGGCAGCGGTGATGTTCAGCCTTCTTCAGCAGAGCAGCTACAGAGAGCAATATAGCACTTATTACGCAAAAGTCCAAGGAGCTACATCTCAATTATCCTGAGGGATGCTCTTCCCCATCACTTAAATGTCCTTCCACAAACGCACACAAGCTCTTTACAATATGATCGTTCCTGCTGTGAATTCTTGCTGTTGTTATCATTGAGTAGCTTTTGATTTTTGTATTTTTTTCATGGTGATGATCCAAAAGACTCTTTTCCATTTCTCTTTATCCCAAACACAGAAAAAAAACTCCAGTTAAACCTGTTTCTAATTTCCTTTTCCTTTTGTGAATCCCTTGGTGCCATTTAATTAACATTTCCATCCTCATGCACAAATAGACCTGTTCACCTCTTCACCTTTTCATCTCACTCTTTGTCAGTGCTATTTAACACGGGAGATCAGGTCTGATTTTTGCTACTCTGTCATGTTATCTATCATCCACAGATAGAGACTTATCTCTCTGTCAGCACCCGGCTGCTTCATATAAGCTATCACACTCTCGGTGACGGGGTCTCCTCACCTGTCCATCCGTCAAAGCAGAGACGCTCAGTGGCATCAGTGGGTGTTTATGTGTTTATCAGTAATTACAGGGGAGGTGTTGAGACTGAAACCAGCTGTGTGCGACTCAAGCTCAGCCTTCAGTCAACTGACATGCCTTTGACAGTCGACAACAGCGAGAGAGTAAAACCTCTTCAACATGTCTGCAGGTCACAGTATCCAGTGTGAGCACTACTGAGAATATGTATTCTGCCTCTTAAAGTGATAATCATTGGAGCTGAAATGGTACGCACATGGGAAGTTTTTTTATATGAAGCATGTGGTCAGCTGGAGCGGGAGGGATTCGATACCGAGCTCAAGGACACTACAACAGGGCAGATTATTACTGACACCAGAAGCCCTTTGGTTGAAGGGTGGTCCCTCCACTCACTACGCCACTCTGCCAGCCTGAATGCCATCAACAGAGAGAGATTTAAGAAAGACTTTGTTGTAGGTTTGTGTATATGTACATGCCTGCTACGTGGGTCTCATGTGCATGTGTGCAGAGATCCGACTGCAGCAACGTTCTCCCCTCTCTCTTTTTCTTCATGTGTGTTCCACGTGTTCCAGCCACATTTCTGCAAATATTTATACCGGGTGTAAAACGCTCTTGATCTCTCTCCCCTGTTTACTCTCCTGTTCTTTCTCTCAGCCGACTCTCACACTGACCTTTTTTCATCCTGACTGAGAGTGACAGGAGGGAGGGGACGAAGAGTCAAGGGGCAGAAAAAGAGCAAGTGAGTGGAGAGGGAGGTCAGGGGAAGAGAGAGGCAGCAAGGAGAAAGCCTTTGGTGGAGAGAGAGAGACCTGTAGTGAGCAAAGGGAGCAAGGAGAGAGCGCTCAGCGTGATGGATGACTTGTCATCTTATAGAAATGAAAAGCCCAATCTACCAAGCCCTCTTTTGGCTAAAGCACACAATGCAGTCGTGCAAGGAGGCCCATTGGGCTAATTGTGGAGTAATTTGACATCTGTTGACGTCTGAAAACGTGTTAGCTACTACTGAGAGAGAGAGAGAGAGGGCGGTGTTGTAATGATCCCTGCTTGATTTCTAAATGAGGCACATGCCGCTGACCAAGCTGGGTGCACACGCCTCTGAAATGAGAAAAAAAACACAGATCCAGTTACAGGACACAGTATCACATTTGGGGTCTTTGTCATCAGCTTAGCTGTATTCACAGCGGCTTGATCAATGGGGTTTGTGTAATGGTATTCAGCCTGAAACATGAAGTGATGTGCTGCTGAAACTAATGAGCTTTGCCGTTGGGTGGCCTGTTGGACACCACATACACACTTAAAAACATATACATCTCGCTCATCTTCCCAGCATTCATTTGTGATTTTACTCTATAAAATAATACTGGCTTTTCAACATGATCTAAAATCCTAATCTATGGCTAATATTCCTTGACCGGGATCAGTAACAGATCTTATTTTGCTATCAACAGCTGTGTGCCATAAAAGGCAAACACATCAGTCATGTTATTCATGTATTTTGGAGATACCTGTCATCAGATATTTGGGGCATTTTATTAAACTAACTGTTAAATCATTAAAATCTCAGTAGCAGAGGAAACATTTCTGCTGTCAGGACTGTATTAGAAAAGCTAATTCATGGATTATTTTTCAACAATTGACATTTCAAAGCTGCTACCAGGGTGCTAACATGTCTCCAGCTGTGACGAGTCCTTCAACTCTACCTCTACATTCCTTCCAGTGTAAAAGGCTGCTGTTTTCTGCCTGTGGAGGGGAAACAGAGCTGGTAGCTGGATTCCTCTGCATGGTGTTGGCAAAAGCTGTGGAAGAGGCCTTAGGATCATTAGTGAGGCTGGCATGAGAGGTTGAAGGAGATCTGCTAACACTCTGCCATTATTCTGCAAGAATGAAGACAGCTTTTCGCCTGACTCTAATCACAGCGGCAGTTTTATCCTCTTTTAAATGGCAGCTGTCAAAATAGGTCTTTTAACACAAAATTGTTGGGCAGCGCAGGCACGTTCCAAGTCTCTGCCCATAAATAAATTGCTGACCGTGGCGTGCTGTAGACCTCTGTGTCCTCCATCACACCCTGTGCACGACCTTGCAACAGACTTGCTGACTGGCCTTGCTCTCCTCTGTGCAGAGTCTTAGTAAACACCTGGCTGAAGTAAAACACAATAAAGGAGTTCAAGACAAACAGGAAAGAAAACATAAAGAAGAAGGATGCTGTAAGCAGACATTGGCGAAATGGAAAATTGTTGGATATAGACGAAGAATCCGAGGCGCGGCTAAAGGATTAGAGAAGAGAAAAAAAACAAGAAAAGCTGTCCTCTCTATGCACCAGTGCATGACATCACAGCACTCCCAGCTTCCATTAAGGCCTAATAAATGAAGGGCTAACGAGGCAGAGTGGGTGGGAAATATGGGAGGAGGGGATGGAGGGGGGTGCCCTGCCACTCCAAGCCTCTGTCAACCCCATCAGGAACACTTGAAGGAGGGGTGGGAGGGGAGAGAGGTTTGTAGCAAAGCAAGGGTGGAAGGAGGCTAAAAAAACCTCTCGGCCCATTAGAGAAATCAGGCCGGGACTCTAAAAACACCCTGAGAGCAGAGAGGCCGAGTGGCCCTGGTGTAAACATACGGTGGGTGGCAGCCCCCGAGCGCTCTGACAGCCAACGGCGGCCATGATGGATCTGTGGAGTTATCTCATTTTCCACTGTTTTAATTAGAGGCCAGGCTGTGAGCCTCGGCAGCTGGCTCTGCTGTACTGACTCCTGCGGCCTGACAGAGAAAAATGTCCACTGATACTGCTGCCAAGTTCAGCCTGACCAGAGAAAAAAAATCCTACTTCTGGGATCCATAACCCTGTTTACTGAACAGGTTGCACTTTAATCAATATTACACACAATAATTTGAGCCGATTTCTTTTCATATTTATGTAGCTTTCACAATGTGTTTCAATTTTCTAACTCGATTCAAATGAGAGAGCGCCATGTGCATAATTTGGAGGAGAAAAAAAATCACCTATATTTACAGCTAATTAGAGCCATGCATCGACAATGACAGAATGAGTTAAGGTATCAGGTATCCGTCCACAAAATGGGTCTGGAGTAGAACTCATGGTGCACCCTGTTATTAGGTGGCACTCTCAACCCTGTAATCCAGCGGAGCACCACAGTGATGGGGTCAGAGAGGATGAGCGACAAAAGACTCAAACTACCTCACACAGTTTCTGAGGGGCACATATGAAGTTTATGTCTGCATGTATGCAATTAGAGGTAGTCAGGCATAATGGACACAAAGTTTGGTCAAATTAAAAACCGCTTAAAAATGAAATTCTCCTAAAAATATTGGATATATCGAGTTGAATTTTCAAAATAATGTAATGTAAGAAAGCCTGAGATGTATTCCATAGTTGTTCTGTAATTTCAGCGCATTTAGTTGGTGTAGTAATTTTGTAAAAATCCCCCCGCCTGTAATTTTTTTGTAATTTTAACAGATTTAATTTAAAACTTATAGGGATACAGAGAATTAAAGGCTCTGTGGTGAGAAGGCTTAGTAGTGGTCATTTTGGGCAAAACTCTTCTTCTGTAATCCAAAACCAATAAAATCTATTTCAAAAACCTTATAAAATGAACCAAGAAGAAAATCTGATTTTATTTCATTTGAAAATGTCCATGTTCATTTTCAGTTGTAATTTATACTTTTCTACTCTACTGTGGTTGCAGCTGTTTAACTATAATAAATCATTCTGTGTAAAAACTAAACAAAATTTCTTATGATGATGTACATAATTTTGACTCGGCTCAGAAAAGATGGACATTACTTTAAACTTTCTTCTGCATCTGTGCACAGTAATTCAGATGTTTTATATAAATTTGGTCAAGTAGAGTCAATTAAGGGATGGAAGTACAGGCTGTGAAAGATTGAAGTTTAAAAGAAAAGCTGTTTATATTCCAGTGAAGAAAGTTGTCGATATCTGAATTAATCTCTGTTATCTGTTATTAGAGCATGAGCAAAGAATTTATACAAGGACATTTCGCAGTGATGTGTGGATAACAAGCCTTTTCTTTTTATAACCTCGTTCTCTTACTTGTTGAAAAGAGGAGAAATGGAAAGAAAGTGCAAGCGTGAAAGTTGTTTTACAGAGCGCTGGAAAAGAGGAAAATAAAATCATGTCATTGTTGTTTACACTGGACTCCCCCCCCAACTGAAGGCCTGTGTGTGTTCCTCCATTTTCACTGTTTAGGCTGTGTGTTATTGTGAGTCGGCCTCAAAGGACATTTTGAAATTCACCACCATCAGAGACCAATTTAGAGTTACTTTGCTGCGGAATATTTTTTTGTGTCCTGTGTTCACACGCGAATTCACACAGAGATTTGTTTTTGTGTTTAAATACATACATTTATTCAGTTTTGAAATCTACATAATAAAAATGATAAAAAACAATTCACCAATATGCATAACATTTTACAGATCTGATAATTTAGGCCTGTTCAAACTTTTATTTTAAGGTCATTTGTGAATATATTATTACATATGTTAAATTTTTCTGAGAACAATTATCAGTGTATGTTGACGATCATTTGAGGATGTGCCAGGCATACACGCCCACATGCATCTAGATGCACACATGGATGCTTTATGAGCTCAGCCAGTGTATTGGAGGTGAACTTCCTGTTGGCACCGTTCTGTAATTTGCCTCCTGCTCACAATAGAATAATCAGCCTGATTTTACAAACAGCCAGTATCTCACGCCTACCTTATCTTTAACTTTTCCCGTTCACTCTCTTATTGTGTCCCTCACCACGCTGCTGCTGCTGCTGCGCCCTCAGCCTCCTCGTCTCTCCTTGTTTCTCCAGCCTTTCTCTCCCTCTCATGTCCTCTCTGCCTGTTTAGAATGAACAGCGGCCTCCATTGTAGAATGGCAGGGTGTTATGACAGCAGGCTACTGTTAACTGTGTTTGGTTTGGGAGGACAGGGGAACACACACATACAGACGCCCTGCAATGCACACACATACACAAGGACATTGACATCTTCATCTCCAGAACTGCCATTGTACATGACCATGCTCACACACATACATGGACACATATGCATGCACACACTCATGCGTATCTGGCATCAGTCTCTCCAGATGGAGCTCATCCCCTCCCTGCCTGCAGCCATATTTTGACTGTTTACTCAGAATTGCTCTATATCTGGCCATTGTTAAGCCTGCTTGGCTCTGTGAATACATTCAGAAACATGTTTGAAGTGGGAGTATAGTATGTGCTGCATGTGCCAGCGGAGAAGCACTGCAGTATGTGTGTTTTCAATAAGCGCTGGGTCATGAATGTGCAAGTGTTCGGTGTGCAGACATCTCTGTGAGGCCACTAACTTGTGAACTGTTTGACCTGCGCAGGTGGGTGTTATTCTCCGAAGCGCGTCCTGCCTCCTCAAGACATTTGTTTGTACACATGATGAGTTAGTGTAAGCTGCAGCAGGATGTTTGGGACCTGAACATGTGTGAGAGTGCACATCAGTGTGTTGGATGGTTGGTGTGTGTGTGCATTTTACACCCAGACGTTACCATGAGAGTTTGCAATGCCCTTAAAAGTCGTGTTATCCCTCCTGAATTAGAGGCTTTCATTGAGAAGCTTGAAATCTGTCATTGTGTTAAATTACATGCCTCCTATAGTGGTGTAATATACTGTAAACCGTAGCTGCTGCAGTGAGAGGAAAATAAACACATTTGAATCTTAGAAAATTGTGGAAAAATGAAATGGTCGACAGAGCGGAGCCTCATTGCGCTATTGTCTTCCTCTTCTCCACATTCACATTTTCCACATTTAGCATTGGCTGCTTTGATGCATGCTGAAGGAATGCAGGGTGAGTAATCACAAGGGGGGGAGAGGGAGGAGGGAGGAGAGAGGTGGATTACACTGATGAACTGAAGAGGTGATGGAGACAATTAAAGAGGCCACAGGGTGAGAAAAGATGGACATTTAAGAAGAAAGAAAGGGAGGACAGCGAGGGAGAGCAGGAAAGAGAAGTAGAAAGAGAGTAAGAGGGGCCTCCCTGGTCGTTGTTACGCTGTGTGCGATCATTTGGGTTGATTTGGATTAATGCTTTAATTGGGAAACACACACAGACCGTTAACATCTGTATCCCATAGCAGTGGAGTGGCCGCCAAGACAAACCAGTGCTGCGTCACACTGACAGATTCCCTCCAGTAACAAGAGCACTCAAGCAGAGGCTCAGTGTGAGAGAGAGACAGGGATTTAATGGCAAAATAGTCCGGGCTTAAGACTGGGGAGCTCTAGGTCATTAAAGTGGCACTGCCAATCGAGAGCTAACATCACACACACGCACGCATACACACATACAAAGAGCATCTGTAGAAGAGCAGAGAGCTGGAGAATTACAGAATTACATCTGGTTTCACAGTATTTCCACACTGCCCCGTGTCCTGTGCGTACAACAGAAAACGACTCCCCACCATTTACAGTTCCCTGAAATATTGTTAGCTGGACGGCCTCATTGTTTTTATTTTGTGGCACTAAAAGTAGCAGACTCAGCAGGAAGGTTTGGGAAATCAAATGTCAAACTAACACAGTCAGGGTTCAAGTATCTTGTGAAAAACCTGCTGCAACTCTTAATGATAGTATTAAAGTAAAAATATGGTTCTTTAACGCCAAGCTGAGCGTGCTATCCTGTCTACATTGTGGCTGAATGTTTCTAGCTATGATATTTGAATTTAGTTACTGAAGCAGATGCCATAAAAAACTATTTCTAACTATTTCTTCATGTTGCCCAATGTGAGAAGGAATGAGCAAAAGACTCATCAAAGGTGATGCTTGACATTGTGCACATGGTTGGTCATCCACCCACAGAGGGAGATACAGTGGTGGTGTGACGGTTCACTCACACACTTTGCTTGCGTCACTGGGCCCTGCAGCATCATGAGCTATCAAGAAAATATTATGTGTACAGCCCCAAATCACAAATCACAAATGTGTTCACCCTCTATCCTTAGACCCTAGGTTCAGATGAGGAAAAAGTCTCTCCACAAAAAACCTTCAATGGAAGAAACCTCTTCACTACAGAGGAGGGATCCCCAGAGGTAAGTACAAAGTAGACCAAAGTGAGAAGAGTAACATAACAAAATGAAGAAACAGAACCGTTAGATAGATGGATTTGCCAACATATATGAAGAATAAATTGTTGTTATTCATCTTTGTCTTTCACTGAGATGGTTTAAGTTAAGTTTAACCACATTACCTGACAGTTATGTAGACAGTTTGTCTTTCATTCTACATTAAACAGCCACATATATATATCGTGTCAGTCCAGGGCTATGTGTTATGTCAGAGGGGTAACACTGTAGCATACATGAGCATAAAATTAATGAGCGCACACATTCTTACGGACAATTGTGAGAAAGTGTTTTCACTGTGACACGCCGTCATTCATACGGCCGGGCTGCCTCAGAACAATGTAAGGCTACACACCCTGTCTGTGTGACTCCATGACCTTTGGGACCCCCGTCCCCCTGACTGCCTCTCCTAGAGAGACTGGATCCCTACTACACCACTCCAGCGCTGACCCCCATTCATTTGGACCGACCCTTCTTATCAGGTCTGCCAGTTTAGGCTGTCACACACAGATGCATGTAACCAGCCCCTCCTCTCTGCTCCACCTCCTCCGCTCCACTCTCCCTAAACCATACACATGTCAAATCTCTCTAGTTTCCTTCTCATGCATTCGCACACATCTGAAACCACAAGCTGTGGGAAACCATGCTGACTCGATGTTCACGGACAGCGCAAAGAGCGGAGTCGAGTGTCGAAGGCCTCAGTTTCAGCGCGTGAGGCCAAGAAATCAGACCTTGCGGAGGGTGATTAATACAGCAGAAAGCCCAGGCTTACTGAAAGGCCACAGCATCCAGACAGCATTCCAGCAAGGCTCGGAGCGACCGTGCTCTCACACACACGCACACACACACACACACACACACACACACACACACACACACAAGGACTGCCAAGACAGCTTTCGTGACTGCTTCCTCTCGTCCCTGTACGGTTTCACATTCAACCCGCTGCGTTTGATCATGCAAGCCTGCTACATGCTCACGTCACCATACCTAATTAACAACGAATGGCGAGGGGAGACACTTACACGCACACAAACACAAAATAGCAAGTACAGTGCATACCCCACCCAACACAGACAACACACTCCTGAGCAATATGACCCCTTACTCATGTATGGATTAACAGTGCTGCCTGTCAGACACACACACACAGTTGCTCTCTGGCTGGGTACCACACACAGTGACCACTTGGTAGTAACTTACACACACTCTCTGCAGAACCGTCAAAATTATTAAAAAGGTAGTGACGTATGAATGGAAATGAAGAGGAAAAACAAACACATCGCATAAGGAAACTCCTTTATTCACTGAACGGGAGTACTGACAGTAGAGGAGGATGTTTACAACACAGATAACGACTACTCCAGGCTCCGATTTCATTTCAGGAAAGCTTGTTGCACCTAATGATCGGTTTCCATCAAAACAGCAATCTGACTTGGAGAAGAGGAAAAATCCACGGGGCGGGAAAGAGAGAGGGAGAGCTCTGACATCTTCCTGACACTTTAATGACCACCTGTCTTCACTGCAGCATGTTGACAAGTTTCACCTCAACAGACTGTATCTCGCTCTGTCTCTTGGCCCTGGGGCTTTGGGGTTTTGGCCAACCTCACCTCAGAAGTGTGAAAATATAACATGCCATCACAAGACAGCCCTGGTCTAATGAGACAGAGCCCAGGGGCATGCCCACCGCTCCACATATCAGCAGCTGGTGCAGTCTGATTAGCTCCATCGTTAACTTAATGAAGCTATTCCAGCCTCGCTATATGGATTCATGTGGAGGGAATGGAGAAAACAAACTGTTTAGATGTAGGAGGATATCTCTGTTTGTTAGTGTGAGTCTGTCCAGTTATGGGTGACCCCCTCATCATTCACCAGCAGAAAAACAAAAAGATCAGGCAGGCCCCAGGGAGTATAAACAAGGGGTGGGCCAAATTATGGGTGCTAAAATGTGGCAGAGAAAGGTGGTTTCTTTGTGCCTATTTACTGTCTAAAAATACAGCAATGCCAACCTCAAAGGACTGCGTGCCCACAGAGGTATCCATGCCAGCACCTTTTATATAAAGCATCTTCTCTTAACTTGTGAAGTGTAATGAGCATCCTGAAACGTTCAATTACAGATTTTCTACTAAGGAGGTAAACAAAGCATCAAACGCAGCTCAAAACAAAGCTCTTGATGAGGAGTTTGTAGGCAGGTAATACTGGATGTCTCTGAAGTTATGGGGGTGGAACGTGTTGACAGTGTTAGTGTTTTCCCTGAGAGAGCGGCGCTGGTGTTTTGCCATATTTACGTCAGTATTTACGCATGTGAGTCCAGGTCCTTTGAGAGGTTTACATATTGAAGGTAATAGGATAACTCTGGCCTCAACCAGCAGAGAAACAGGTGCTTATCTTGTCAAAGCTGTTGTGCTAAGCCAGCCTTTGACCCCTGGTTAAGAGCCAATTGAGAAATTAAAACAAGAAATTTGCACGCCTCTGCCCCCTTTCCCACTCTTTGCTCTTCTCTCTTACGCATGCAATCGCAGGCACAAAAGTGCATGCATGTGGTAAAGGTCAGCCAGATGATGAATCATTTTACAGCTATTTCCCAGTATCCTTTACTGGTGTTCTGCAACCCAGCTTGCTGAAGAGAGCAGTAAATGAGAAGGGAAAGAAAAAACAAAAAAACTGGAGGGTGTTTTTTTACCCAATACTGGACACACAGAGCTGAGCTTGGGGTTTCTGGCGTAATGTGGAGGAAGGGAAGATCGAGGGGTGTGAGGGGGGAGTGGAGCTCGCCGCTGTGTGGGGTCTGTTTCGTGTGCGTTCACCACCGGGGTCTGGGTTATTGATTTTCAGGCATGAAGCAGGAATATTGTCCAGGGTTTTACTTTGCTCTGCAGAGCCTGCCAAGCTCTTTCTAGTAAGCCTCCTCCAATTACACGTCTCTCTCTGACAGATAGACTGACACGTCTCAATATAACTGCAAACTGTAATATAACCGCATCATAAGACTGAGCAATAGTGTTATTAACAACAGTGAATCCATTCATTCCATTTTCACAATCAAAAAATCATTGAAAACACAGTTGTTGTTGTGGCGTCTGACATTTCAGGTTACATACATTTCATTACAACTTAAATTTAGTCTTGTGATTTTACAGTAAGGCTGTCCAAATCAAATATTTCTTTTTTCCTCTAAATGTTTTAAAAGAACCCTACACATGTCAAACAATTCATGTTTAATGCTGCAACAACTTGCAACACCTCCCCAATGATTGACAAATCAACTGTTCTCACTTTTATTTCCATGTCAAACACTTCACAACAACAATTAAATAAATGTGGCACTACTCTTTCTACCACAAAACTTTTTGACTCCATTTCAAAACTACATCTAAACCACTGGTGAAATTGTTTCAATTTGTCTTGAATTCTTGATCAATATAGTCAGAATCCACATTTATTATTGGGATTTATTTTACAACAAATAAATATCATATTTCATAACATAACAAATACTGATAACCCACAACATTTTATCTCTGTTGGTGGGATCTAATAAAATCAGATCAGATCTCCCTGTTATCGGATTTGTAAATGTTGGTCTAGTTATCAGGCTGGGAGTATGCTGCTGATACTTCATTAGCTTTTGTCATGTCCGTCATCATACCCCTCACAACACACATAAAACACAGACTCAAGCACACACACACAAATGTATGCCTACGCAAACACACATATGCATAAACACGGATGCATAAACAAGCAGCTGGATACACTGAAGGAAGAGCTCAGGCAGACCAAAGCAGACACGCAGAGCTTGGTGAGAACTAAATTATATGAGCGTTGGATATCAGTTACTTTGAAAAATAAAGTGAAGCTCAAAACACCATTTCATTTAGGATGCAACTTGTATACAATTCAAAGCAACACACAAACACCAGTGCATCGCAATCAAAAGACATTTTCACAATTTATTTTATTCAGAAGAAGTGCTATATAATGATTCTTTGTGTAATGTGAACGACATCAATCATGTGCCACTGATGGGACAGCGGTTCACTTCATAAAAACCCTCTTACAGGCACATGAAAGTTAAACAAATGAAAGCACTCCAGTGTTTTGCCGCTCAAAGAAGGTGATGAAAAATACGTGGCCATGCGGCAGATACTGGGGGCCAGGAATAACAGCATGAGGTAAAAAATAAAAAAAACTCTCATATTCATGTATTAACACATCTCTTTGGCCTCAGCTACTGACTGCTTTAAGTTTCCCTCCAAAAAGCCAAATTTGGGGAGAGCTACAGTCTGGCCGACAACCTGACAGCCTGAGTAGCCCCGTTGGTCAGGCCTCAGTCCAGAACTGTGGCTCTGAAAATTATGCAAACTGTCACAATTAAGAAATAAATGACGGCTGAATTGGTTTGAGGATTTGTTCATGTCATCCTCTTGGATGTGAATAAAATACTAATACACAATTTTTGGCATCATGATGAAAACAGAAGGGTTCACCACATCAGGACAAATTCAAAGTACAAAGAAACTATAGTAAAAAAAACTTGAAATCCTCTGCACGCTCTGATACTCCACGTTACAGAGATAGACATGAATTTGAGGTTTAAACTCATCAGAATATAATATAAATGTGTCATTTTTAATTATCGTAATAAATTATCCCTTACCAAAATAAATCTACTTCTTCTGCGGTTGTAAATGTTTAACCCTGCCTCCCACAGAAAGAAGCTGTCAAGTGTTTGGGGTTAGTTAAACTGAGCCTGTGTGTCTCCCCGGTAATCTTCAGGCTGCTGAGGGCTGTGGAGGGTAGAGAGTGGCCGGCCCTGCTGCAGCCCGAGGGGCTCAGGGCAGATCTGGGATTGAGGTTGATAATGAGCAGGGGGATAAAGTAGAGTTATAGAGGTCTTATCACCTTGAGCCCCTGGGTCACACGGCACTGCTGGTGGTCACAGGCTCCTTAATCATTACAAAAACTTACAGCTCTACTCAGCAAACAGGTATTAGTTGTATACAAAGAGATTAGTCCGCTAGAAAACTGCATTTTCAGCTCCGTGAGAAGGATAATAAATAATTGGAAATATGTTGACTTTCTGTGAGGATTGAAGACTTATAGCCTTATAGCACATTATATATTTTATTTTATCTTTTTAATTTTACATAATTTGTCCAAAATATGACCGCCAAACAGAATGTGCTTCCTAATGCAGCTGCAGCAACTCTTGAGGACAGGGTGGCTCGACTCCTGGTCAGTTGAAAATTGGCCCCTGGGTGATATCTGTGTTGGGCGCAGCACCCAGTCAGAGGGAGCTGTGTAGGGGTCAGAGAGGGAGACAGAGATGAGTGTGGTGTGGGGTCAGCCAGACCTCAGGCTGTGATTTGTTGAAGTGCATCAGACGGGAGTCGACCAGAATCTGAATAAATCACCTCAATGGCACCAGTGACAAAACCTTGATAATGCCCCTATTTTAAGTGCATTAGTGCGCCTCTAAACAGGCATTAATTAATGTGAGCCAATAAGTGGGTCAATTGTTCAGCCTCTTTTTAAGAGAACACTCACTTTTTAGTTTAAAGATCCCCTCTGGACATGTTTAAAACATATATAAAAATACTCTGCTTGGATCAATATCTGATAATATTCTGTCTGATCAGGTTTTTCCACAAAAAGTTCAATAAACGTGTTAATAATTCTTAAAAACACATCTACCGTTTCTCAATTTAATCTACGAATATGCAAATATTGTTCTTTTCCAAACTTTAGCTGCTGGACACAAGATCCTACTTCACTGAAGTCCATTTTAGTATATGCGTATCCTGGAGGCTTCAAGTTTTGCACATCACACTTATGTGAGGTGCATATTGGACCACGATTGGTTTCCCTCCAAACTAGTTGTGATGTCATAAAATCATATTTGTAGGTACACATCTTAAACTGAGAATTAAGGTGAGCACAGAGAAACTTCCCCCCCTTCACCAGAGGAATTCAAAAACTGCTTCATGGTGTCAAACTCTGCACATACATCATTCTGCACAGTGAAGGTCCAAGAAGATCCGAGTGTCGTAACAACAGCCTCCTCAACAAGAAGATGGGAAGAAAATTGGAAGAGCTTCCCAGCAAACTTGCAATGTTGCACAATTTGAAGTTGAATTTGCGCTGGCACAGCGGGGAAGAGGAGGTCAGTGGAACTTGTAGGAGTAACACGCGTGATCCCGGCCAGGATGAGACAAGCCAGTATTGTCTTACCATTACTATTCTTACTCCAGGCCAACCGCAGACACAGCAGCTGATGAGAAGATTGATTGGAGGAGGTTAAAAAGCCATTTGATACTGCTTAGTTTGATTTAATTACGTGTTTTTGGATTAAAACAGTATCAGCAGCGGTGGGCCAGCAGGCAGAGCGGCTGACAAGGAACAGAGCTGCTTTCTGCTAATCACTATCATTCCACTTGTTAGGTAACTCTCTATTACCCTTTGAAATGAAATAAAAAAATCTGAATATTTTTCACAACAAACGCTATTCAGTACTAGCAGCAGTAGTTCATCAGCGTTTCCGTGGCAACAGTGGTGAAAACAGGAGCAGGCCTCCACTTCAGTTCCCTCATGTCAGTATGTATCCCATTATGGTTGTACTGTGCGGACAGAAGAGCTCTGCCTGCTCGCCACAGCTTTATTTATTTTACTGTCTTTCATCTGCAAACCACCACCAATCTGCATCAGAGGGAAATCCACTCTGTGTATCCCATAGGTGTCATTTAGGATTGATTCCCTGGAATTAGCAAACGTCAAAGTGGAACCATGTGGCTGTCTGTCTGTCCATCTGTCTGTCCTTACCAACACCTGTGATAAGGCTCTTTAGACACGGAGACTTTGGTTATCTGCACATTAATTATGGCCTCCAGGGATCCACTGAGAGTTCACCTCTTGAGAATCTGTCACTATCTGTTAAATATTAAGGGCAGAAGTGATAATCAGCAAGTAAAATCCACTACTATCCACATCTGAGATAAACGCTTCAGAGGCTCCTGTGTTGACGCCAGATTAACTGTTTTTTCCCTTGCTAAAACATTCACCATCCACTCACCAAACACACACAACGTTAGAGATCGCTGCTGCTGATTCACTTTTAATTTGTTTCCGTCTCTGTGGTACAAAACCAACAAAATGTCCAAAACCTGCCATAAGAGACAGCAGTGTAAACATACTGATCACCTCTACTTCTCGATGGAGATTTTTTTTGTAAGCATGTTTGAGCTCCTCTGGTTAACATGACCTCTTCAGAAAAACTGATAAATCAGCGTGAATCCACTTTTAGCCCAGCAGAAATCCCAGGTCAAACAGACATAACTGGACTCCAGCATTTAAGACCATCATAGATCAGACACAGACCATTATTGATTATCATCTTTGAGCAGTAGTGGCTACTTATTTAGATATGTACGACCGTATGAACAGTGATCCATAACCCTTTGGTTGTTAGAGAAATCGTATAACATTGAAGTAAACAACGGGACCACCAACAGTTTCAGTATTGCCGAAGTTATCCTCACTGTGTTTATCATACGAGTCTCAACATCACCACCACAGAAAAACAGGGAATTCATCACAAGGTCCTTAAGTGGTTCTTTACTTGAATTCTTTGGCAAAGAGCAAGACGTTGAGGCTTAATTTAAGTCTAACAAAGTGATTTCACACGTAAAAGAGTTAGTGTAAAGAATGTTAATTAAAATCAAATTAAAAACAAAAACTACTTTTTTATTTAGTTCTTTGCCTGGTCGCTCAATGTGCCCCTTCACCATGTATTTTTAGTCTGCGTGTTTAACATCATCTCTGCTTTCACTCAAAGAAACTCTTTTCACAACGGAAGCTGAGTCCAATTTAAGAGTCTTGTCATTTCTTTAATTTTCACATTTTAAGTTCTGACTTGATGATGAGACAAAAATGGTGCATGGAAAAAAGTGTACAGTACATCAGAGGAAAAACCTGCTCAAATAAGACCTGAAGAAATATAAAAAGGCACCACCAACAACTTGCATTAAGTGAAAATGTATTACTGAAAACAAACAACAATGTGAAATACATTATGAATTAAAAATGTAATTTTATCTTTTATGCATTTCAAAAGGAAAAAAAAATACCAGTACATAGAGTATGCAACATATAACAATGAAAAGAATACAGTATGATAGTAATATTCAATATAGCAGCAATTATTGCACAAAACACCCTCATAATTACATGAATACCTCTAAACGTCTTTAGTAACATACAAATATATATATATATATATATATATATATATATATATATATATAAATATTTCAGTCTGGTGGCTGTAGACATGTTCATGTCCATCTTGTTTAAGGATCAATCAGTTTATGCATACATCGTTTTTTGCCTTAAATTTTTTTTCAAGCAACATGGCATCACTGATGTTTTTGACTGCATGAAGTAACATTTACATTTCATTGCTACATGCAGTCATTCAAGCAATTCTTCCTTCATTTGCTTGATGGAGAGAGGGAGACAGAGTTGACTGATCCTACATGAAACATCTGCCACCTGATTGATTCCTGAATCCAATCGCCCATAGCAACGGCTCGAGCTTGGGCTTTTAAAAGAGCCATTTCACCCTAATACATGGCCCATTACCAAATGGCCATTCATCACGTTAACCCTACCTCTAGAGAGCTGCCAGTGTCTCAGGCAGTACAGTGCCACAGTGCTTTCTGTCTCCAGTCAGGACACACTCAGCAGCATGTCCACTTTGCCATGACTGTGTTTACCTCAGGAATACACAAACGCAGCCTGCCGCAGGCTCTATTAACGAAGCGAGAGGAAACCTCTGCTGATACACAGAACATAGACTGATTGACCCTCTCATGTTATACACGCAGATACTGTACTTCATGTACCTTATATGTCACGTTGCAGGTTTGACAGTAATGTAAAACAGTAAATTATTATGTATTGAAAGCACTCTACATGCAGTTTATGATTTTCTCTCCCGTCCATGATCTCTCTGATGAAGATATAGCACTAAAGGTTGGTACTAAATGTTCCAGAGAGGACACAAATGCAACAATCAGCGCACTCTCATAAAAACACAGACAACTATATTTTAAAAATTTCACAAAAATAAACACTTTCGCCAAACCTTTAATTAGCATGAAGCCGTGTGCTTTAGCTGGAATTAAGGAGCTTCAGGCCCAGCTGTGGTCAGCCTGATTACTTAATAATATGGTGATAAACACAACTATCAATCAAAGCCCCTGACAGGACTTACAATTCAGGAGAGATCCGCCAAAATAAGAGCCGCTGACTCTCTCATTGTGGCGATGTGTATGGGGGTGTGTAACAGGATACTCGCTACAGTCAGCAATGAAGTTACTTGCACCAACGTAATGATGGAAAGAAATAAAGTGTCACTTTTATTTACCGAGCACAACTGCAGTAACTACAGCTGTCTCCTGAAAACAACAGTTGTGCAATCTAAAATCTAAAAGTCGCTCAGTGTGGAGGACAACAATGGCACTATGTTTGAAACACAGTAAACACACCTTACAGGCCATTGAACATAAAGTCCTCTGGAGCGCAAGGCAATATGTGTCCAGTGTGGTTCATGCAGCAATGATACTGTAAGATTCACATATATCATAACCACATTTTATACCACAATGAACAAATTCTCTTTAGTGAATTTTATTTTAGAGGCCAGAAAGTATACAGTAACCTGTAAGGCATATCAGTCACTGTCGATATAAACTGATAAACTATACAACTGATTGTTGTAAGATGTGTCAGATGAAGAGGCTGAAAATGTAACATTGAGACAGTTTAATGGATTAGTGTAAAGACCTAAGCACCATCTCTGCCTCTGAGATCTCATTTCAAAATCTACCTTGCTTGTTTTATCACAGTCTAGACCATTAAATGACTTTTGGGATCTCTACAAACTTTCATGTATTTGGTATTTTTATGAAATCTTTTCCACAAACACAGAAATTAGTCATTAGAGGTAACTCTTGCTGGCTTGCTCTGAATGATCCATCACAGGTATATACCTGTGATGGATCCGTCAGACAAAATGTCAGACAAAATATTGAATTGGCTTTTAAGTAGCAAAAATGATAATAAAGTGCTGCATAATAATTTCTTAGGCAGGTGTTTAGTTACTTTTTTTACATTTTCTTTTGCAGGAAATCATAACCAGGAATTTGAATTGTGGTAAAAGTTTTTATTTTATCTTCATATCAATATAGTATATCAATGATAAACTTGGAATCTTTTTGTTGAACTTTTAACTGTAGTTTTGGTGGAGTTTTAATTTTTAAATTATATTGAACAATCAGATCCTCTCCTTGTAGCTGAGGGGAAAAAAAAGGAAAAACATTTCAAGATGAAATACACAGTGAAATGTGTCGTCATCAAGCTGAAAACTGTTCTTGAAGAAACATGGAAAGTGTGGCGATGCAGGTTTTTATCCTATAACACCTATCCTCACTGACTACCTCTTGTTTTTGGTCCGAGTTGCCTTTTCCTCATCAACAGTCTACCGCGCTCCTAATGTTGTTGTTTTGTGTTGGTCGAAAGTCTTCGCAGCCGAGATGACGTGAAATAAATTCTGGCTCTCAGAGGTAAATCACTGCAGCGCTGGGGGACTGCAGCTATTCTCTCTCACCTCGCCACTTTTAGCAGACCGTGGCTGATTTCCTTCCTTGCGTGACTCCGGAGTGTAAACACACAGCCAGAGTGACTCATCACTATTTCTCACTTCCATGGTCTGATATAAACACATGAAGGGGTCAGGTGTCATTTTGGGGTGGTGAGTGGGTGGGTGGGGGGCCAGTATGTCTCCCCATAAGACATCTCCCATTCTCCAAAGAATTCACAGCTTCCTGTGGCCAAAGCCGCACGCCTGCCCACTCCAGTCTGGAGGAAGGAGAAAGAGAAACACAGTTAGGAATAGGGAGAGGGAAGGACAGACAGTTTGGGTGATAGATTACCTTCTCTGCCACGCTGCTCTTCAGCAAAATGGAAAGAATGCAGTTGTGATGAGCCTGTATTTCTTTTCACCCCAGACAGGACAAGAAAAAGAGTGATGGTTGGAGACAAGATGGAGGGGATAAAGTTGGGCATTTGTGTGGCACAATTTAACCATTCTGTTTCTTCTAGTGGCAAATTGATTTATAAGTCATGAAACCTTGTTTATGTGCGCCTGCCAACTTGTCTTTTGGGCCGATTGGCACTTTGTTAAAATGGGATGTCTAAGAAAGTCCTGATCAGCACTTTGCCCTCTTGAGCCCTGCGTTATTGCAGGGTAGTCGGGGTGGAAGGGAGGGATAGCCACTTCCTTTCAGGCCCCAATCTGAAGAAGGGCCAAATACAGTCCAACATCAATCACTTTGCACTCCACCGCTTTCCCAGTACCATTGTTATAGAGCAGACCAAACGGAAAGAGGCCGGTAGCAGGTGGAAATAAAAAGCCCTTTGACAACTATAGGCTAAGATTCCTCCCAAGATCGTCACAACATTTACACAAGCCAAAGGGAGCAACGTCTGGCTGCCAACACCGGTCAGGACACACACACACACACACACACAAATATTCAGTCAGCAACATTCTCATATGCACTGATACATGAACACATGCAGCCATAAACAACCATTACAGGCATTCAAACAAAGTCACCAATATTGTAATCTGCGTGTACACATGATGCAGCCATGGACATACATGTACACATGTGCACAGAACTCACCAACATGACAGTTATTGTTACAAACAAACAAAACAATCCTCTTCACACAATAATATTTGCTGCACCGCTCTGTTGAAATTACATTAAAATTGTGGTTTCTAGCAATCCTTTGCAGACAAAACCTTTATTCGATACATTTTTGTCGAGGATGTAAATGAAGACACGTAGGAGCAGATCATGGGCTCTGATTAAACAACAGCATGCTACTTTTTGCTGTAATAATTGTTTATTTTCCACAACACTCAGTCAAATGGAAACACACACTTCTTATCACTTCTGATTCTGGCTCATAATCATCAGATTCAGATCTTTTCTTCAGTAAGTAATCCAGGTGATCTTTGTCAAAGCATGACTTTTCATGAAGTACAACTTCCAAAAAAACAGGCTATTTTCTAAAAACACGGAGGTGTAGATAGTTTTAAGTTCGACATTCAGACATTCAACGAGGGTCCTCAATAACTTTTAGTTGTGCTGTGCTGAAAAAAGCTCGGCTGATGTTGCACAGGTGTTGTTTTTACCTCATTATCTGATATTGAAGCCTGGCATCTTGTGCAGCTTGACATTATGCATTCAAACTGACACTTCACAAACTTTATTTTCATCTGGGCTTCCTCCCGTTATATACACAACCTCTGGCTTTTAAAGAAAAAGCAGCTAAATTCCAAATCTCCTGTTGTCTTTTCACCTACAGCATTATCATTTACACAGATTTATTTAGATTCAGATTACATATTTCTATTTTTTTGAAGGCAAATCATGCTTCATCATTTCATTTTTCAGGTACATGGTTAAAACATTTATGTTATTTTGTATGTTTTGCAAGCAGCTAAACTTAAACATATACATATGCACAGTAAGAAGAAAAGAAGAGAAGCAGCACAGCGCAGCATTTCTAACTACTTCCGGTGCACGCCTGGCTACTACCTAATTTCTTCTTCTTCACCCTTCAACTAGCCTTTCCTTCACAGGTTGCATTACACCAGCGGCAGTTTTTGTGCCTCTCTCGTCTTCCTTCCAGCCTCTCCCTGTCCTCTCCTTTCTTTCCCTGGCACTGCCCACCACACCACACCTCTCCCACAGCTGTACTCCTCTCTTCACTTGGGATCATAGGCTGAAACCTGGCAGGATCACTGTCACATGATGCCCATGCGTGTGATGCTTCGCTGGGACCCCCCTCCACTCAGGAAATGCTCTCGGCCTTTTTCCCACCCTAGTGTTCCGCTGTGGAGAGCCGGGCATTACAACCAAATCCAGTTACCATCCCAAAGCATTCCTGACTGATTCCAACCACGGCCTGGCTCTGGGTTCCCACAGACAATGAGGATATGCTGTCATTTCAAACCGGCTGGAGAAATGGGTATCAAATTGTGAACTACCAAAGCTGTTTATGGCAGAACAGAGGAGTTTGAGCTCCACAATGGGCAATTACCATGCCCACTCACCCCCCTCCCCTTCATTCAATTTGTGGTTTGTCTGTAGGTGGGTTCGGTTGTGCTCAGATTAAAAATAGCCAACCCATTCCAGACAAAAACTGCGAGAGACATGGAACACACATTGCACAAACGATATCTCCCATTGTGGCGTGCTGTTTGGGAATTCTTAATTGCTTTTTCCGAAGCAGCTTGCCACAGGAAAATCCCCCTTCAGAGTAAAGAAAAAAAAGAGTTGGTGGGCTGCGCATAAACACCACAGATATTATGTAAACGCACATTGTAAACACATACGTATAAACCCATGTCGCCCCATGTGCACCCATCAAACTGCCATCAAGGCCGTATCAAAGGAGCTAACCTGCAGCCGAGCCGGTTGTGGCCTGCGTCTGCCCTCCCTCTCCCTTTTGTGTTCTCCACTGTGGTTTCTGCTTCAGCTCTTATTATTGATGTCTCTCCCTGCATCAGACAGACCATGATGGACCGGCCCTGGGAGGTGTGCAAGGCCGCAGGGTGGGGCACCAAACAGGCTCCCACTCACTGCGTGGGACTGAATATTCCTAGAAAGGCCCCGGTAGAGCAGAGAGGAGCGATGAGGCGGTGTAGGAAGCATCTGAAGGAACATTTTAATGTCTTTTCACTGGACTTTTTCTGGGAATAAAGAACTGGATAGCGATGCACAATAAAAATGTTTTTATCCATATTGATTATCAATACTTTGTGATAGCTGTAGTTAAACTGAAGGTGGTCATAGGAGCAGAAATCAGGTCTGCTTGAACTCAACATGCATCAAAAATAAGAAAAATATATATGATTACATTTTATATTGACTTTGTGAATTCTAAAATGAACTGCCTTGGAGAAATAAGAAATTGTGGAAAGTTTTCCCAAATTAACTCTTCAACTCTTAAAACATCAGTAACACTATAATTCAGCAGTCTACGAGTTTACATATTTAGACATATTTAGACACCCAGTCTTTTACTTTTACACATTTTTTACTTAAACAGATTTAAGGACAACACACAAACGCAACAGAGGGACAAATGTTGTCGTTCAACATTTAGACAAAATGACTTTGTGTCAATAACTTTAATTATCTTTGATGAACAAACACCAGGGAAAATCAGTTGGACTTTATCATTCTATCCCTGATAAAGTCTGATATGTTGTATTTTTATGAATATCTTAGAAACCAAAACTAAATATCCCAGAAATCCCCCTGGACCCATTTCATTGTAAAACTTGAAAATATTCAGGAAGATCTGTAAATAATTCCTAATCTATCTTCTAATCATATGATTTTGCTGTATAAATTGAGGATGAATAACAAATATAACAGCCCACACTGAACCCACAATCAGATTCTTTTCTTCATGCTTTAACCTTGAAGTCTGACCTCGAAGTAAATCATGCTCATATTTTCATTGTTTTAATATTTCTTTTCTGCATGATTTGGGTGTTTTGTCTCATTTTACACAGAAAACAGCTCACCAACTTAAACTGAAATACCAATTTGCTACGAACAGGTATTTAAAATTATGGAATATTTTCACTGCTGAGTGCTGACCACATTTGGACAGTTTGGAATTCGTAAAACCTCTGGACCTGCCAAATCCTCCCCACTGCTGTCCTTCACGTCAAATTATGTGGTACTGCCTGTGATCACAAAATAAACCAGAGAGGATTTCACATGTGCCTTTATTCTTTTTTTCATTATCTGAAAGGCAGGTTTTATTTTTCAACACACAGCCGTCAAAAGGAGACAGAACCAAATCTGCTTCAACGTGTGACACACTAGTGAAGACTGAAATAAGAAAATGGCAATCTGACTGATGTGAGTGCAGCTATCTTTAATTTGACAATATGGCACACCAGGGACTGTTGCGGGAAGGCATGTGAAGGCTCGCTGAGGAGGCCGGGGTTCTCACAATAACGCTTGTACCAATGACTCATGGATTTTGGCATGATGAGCTCCCTATTTGCAGAGCGTTGGCTGTTTTTAACAAAAAATAAATAAATACTTTGTGTTGAATGCTCCACGATCCAGGACACAAACGTCAAAAGACTACCAGATGACCTAAAACTCAGACTTCTACTGTTAAATATATTATCTAGAATTTTACATTGTATATCTAACACAATAGGCAATTAAAATCACTGATATTCAAGATTAATGTGCAAACATACATCTTATTAAATGTCTGCCATATCCAAACATCATCTCTCTATGATCAATTATAGCTGAAGCCTGCAGTTGATAATTACGCAGCACTTTGCTGCAGGTGTGCAGCGGAGGCCGACAGGTGGGCGTATGTCTGTGTGTAACACGTGACCCGTGCATCCTTCTAACCAATGAGCAATATCAAAAACAACTCCAGCCAATTATTTAGTAATTACACTGACAATAGTTTCAAAATAGTCTGTGTTAAATGTAAATGAAATGCAATGTATAATCCCCCAGTCCAAATATTCTTAGGAAAACACAATAATGAAAAACACGATTCTGATCTAACTTCCATCATTATGGCACGTTGTTACCAGCCGCCCTATATTATAAAGTCCGTTATTAAACTTGATCAAGTCGTCTATCCTCTGCTTAAATCACGTGTGAGACTTTTTTAAACAGATGAAATGCGACGAAAGATAACAGCACTGAACTAAATGTGTCTGAGATCAGATTAATTAACGCCTAACATTTCCCATCAGACTGTAACACTGCAGCAGGACGCACGGGCTGGAAATATGAACTGATATTTCGTTTAACCGCTTTTAAAACTCTATCGAGGCAGACAGCAGGGTCTGTAATGCCCTTATAGCTGGTCTGGGATCAGTGTCGTGCTCAAGGACACTTCAACTGTTAGTTTGTATGAATTACCTGAGGCCTGTTTCCAGGACATCGCTGTGAAATTGCTGTGAAAAGGACCATTAACACAAACATTTAATGTATCCACCTATCATGTAAGGGATGCTGTGCCAAGTGACTACACACAACCGGGCTCGGGGCAGCTATCTCGCCAAGAAAATTAAAAAGTCATCGAGCGCACTTCTGCTGCAGCTGATTACTGGAGAGGGTGGTGCCCATCAAATACACTTCAGATCCATGTAGAGACGCAATGCGCGCAATCAGAGGTCTGCTAGCAATCCCGTCCTTTCTCGTTCACATAAACACCACTTGAACGAAAATATACACGGCCACCTACAGCGCAGGGAAAGTGATGAGGGGGTACCCACCTCGACATTACACTGTTTTCAATTAAAGCGACAATTCTGAGTGAACTACAGGCGACACTGCAGAGACAAAGAGCCAGAAAGCCAATTAAGATGCACCTTAAAATCATTTGTTTGACAAAGAAAGTAAAAAGACAGTGGAAAGTCTCGTGTACACCTAAAAACTGTTAAAACAACTATATAGATTACATGTAATATACAATAATTTAATCATTTTTTAAATTCAATTTAGACGATGTATGCAATGGAAATCAATAAAAGAGTAAAATAAAATATAAAAAATGTGTTCATTTCAGAGTTCCTGTAAAGACGAGATAAGACAGCAGCACAGGTCTATTTTGTATTTTTTTAATCTAGAGTATTTCCGCGCAAAACAAGCTTGGCACTTGTGTGTGTGCATCTAAGAGTTACATTATTTGCAATGTTGTCCTTGATATTTTTAATCCAACATAACATGAGAACATCAAATAAATAAAATTTGAGAAATCAGTATGTTATTTAAAAAAAACAACAACTCTGCTATCAAACTTCCAGCCACGTGCAGGCCTTCTGACTAATATGTGGATTTGTAATTTGTAAAATCCGCTATGTTCATTAATTTCAGTTTTTCAACATTTATGGGATCTTTAAAATATATTTATCATTTCTTTTTTTAAATAACATTAATTAAAAAAACATTTTACATTTTCCCTCCAGATTATATCGGATCAAGACAAACGTTTTAACAAATGACATCAAACGTGTGCAGAACAAAGAAGATGAGCGTTTACTTTAGGAAAGTCGTTTGCTCTGCTGTCATTGTGTGATTATAAGTATTGCTTCAATACCTGATTCAAGTTCAAGGCGGATGAACTCACGGCCAGTTGATCGATCACTCTGTCTCACCCTGCGGCCTCTCGGTGACCCTCTGCGGCCCTCTTTCACCACCGAGGACAAAAAACTGGTTTATTTCTCAAAGATGATCGAAAATGTTATCTGTAAGTTTAACCCTTAAACATTCACTGAGTAACTTTGGATCAGACCTCAAGTCAAATTACCCTGCTGACCGCAGCAGCTGCTGGATCTATAATCCTCCGGGTGTGTTTGTCTAATTGGTATGAATAAGCAATAATTCTGAAGTTAACCATGTCGTGACTTGCACAGTGGAGTGTGAGGGAAAACACAGCCTGTAATATCATGATTTGCGCAAAAACGCGAGTCACAAGACAAATCTTAACTGTAACTATCAAAATATTATGGCTGAAAATAAAGAAAAAGGCCTAAGTTATATCTTTTGGGCCTGTTGGTGCAGCGTGCCATGGTATACAAGAGTTTAAGTTGACTGGAGGAGAAATGTAACCAATAAGAAACCATGTATGTGTACATTTATGCAGGACGATGCAACAGCGCGATTTTGAGGGGTCTAAACTTTGTTTCAGGGCCCTAAATAACGGTGAGACGGTCCGGAAAGCCTGTCAGGACTGTGCACTCTGCGGTGTACCTCCACCTAAGTGGCCGAGCATTCCTGAGGATGCAGCGCTGTCAAATATTTCATGATGGGACGTCATGGAAAAGTGCATGACTTCGTCTGCGATGGAGCAACAGGGAAGCTCTGACCTCGGGACTGAAGCCTCAGTAATGACGAACATAATCTGCCACCGACGCTGTTACAGCAACTGTCTCCTCTGAACGAGGGAAATATTCCTAAAATTCTGGATTAAAAACTTTCGTTGACTTTCGCAAGAACATTATGATATTATGAGGATACTTGTTACTTCTGATTGATTGCTGTTTTATCACTGTTGAACATTAAACTTAAATAGTGCCATAGGTGATACAAAAATACGTGATTTTGGAGGTTTTTACGGGTGAAAGAAGAATGCAGCGGGGAGTAGCTGGTGTTTTGTGTAAACATTTAACCACGGACACTGGCTTTGGATGGACATGAAAGTTTAAAAATATGCAGTATATGGGCCTATACATAACAGAGAAAGAATAACATGACATGGGGCGAATGAGCGTGTGAGAAACAAAAAGCGTCCTAATGGACTGAAGTCATCAGCGGTAATTAAAGGCAGTGGGCAGAGAGGGGACGGGAGCGCGCCGGCCCCTGGTGCGCGCTGGGTGGTCCGCGACGCTGATAAATGTTTGGCCCTCACTGCAGGCGAGTGGCCGAGCAGGGACCGGTTAAAACAATACTTACATTCATTTATCGATGGGTTTAAATCTCCTCTGCAACAGCAAAAACTAACAGTGGCACGTCTGTCACCTTTGGGTTGACAATGACAATTTGACAATGAATTGTTTTTCTCAGTTTCCATGTGGCAAACAGCCTGAAATAGAAAATAAATAAATAAAAAAGGGCAGCGGCTCGTGTTTTGGGACTGGGCAGTTCCGGTAAACATCAATAAACCATTTAAAAATTCACTTATACATCGGAATTTAATTCATGTTTAATGTTTGCTCAAATTGAACTAATAAACATGCTGCCACATTATTTTACAGAAAAAAAAAATATTATGAGAGCTACTGGAGACCTTTACGCACAGTCTCCAAACTGGTTTTACGCACAAAAAATGTCATCCACTAGTTTTTCCGGCGTTATTTTCCATTGTGTCAAAACCAACAGTCATCATGAGTATCCACTAGAAACAGTAAAGCCGGCAGAGATCAGAGGCACAACACGCTCAACTAACTGAGGCAAAAGGTTGCAGGCTGCAGCTATCGAGATCTCCAGGGAACAATAAGAAACCTACTGTCAACAGTTTTAGGTTATAGACTGATCGTCTTTCAGTAGCTCTCGCTCACAGCTGTGTAAAAGGCAGTACAACGACGTAAAATTAAGCAAACACAAACAGATAAACAAACTGGTGCGCATGAACGACATTATAGGGCTTAAGCCTTAATTTAAGCTTCGTTTTTTCTGATTATCCTATGAGATATTATGTCACATAAAACAAACCAAACAACCCAGCTTTTCCTTTGAGGGGCACAGTTCTGCTGGTATTCTGACTGAAAAGTGTTAAATCCACTTTACCTTCATTGCTGGATCATTCGATGGTAAACTGCCTGCAGGAGTCGATCTCAAGTCCCCGTCCGAGTTTCTGTGCTCACAGTTCGGCAGAGCCTCCACCTCGCTCCTCCTGCGTCTCTGCGTAAATATTATGACTGCATTGCACAAACAATATTCATGTGTAAAAACGTCCAGGACGCCGCGAACAGACGGGCATATCGCATCAGATTGAGTATTAGCCGATCTAACGGGGCTTTTGCTTGATTTTTTATTTAAAGAAGGCCAGGGAAAATGTTTACATCTTGCTGTATAAACATCCTGCCCATGTTCCTGTCTATCTTTTACAGAAATCAGGAGGGTGGTTTGAATATGAGGGGGCATGTTAGCTGGTAAATGCTTTTCATATGATAAAAATGTTTTTTGTTTTTTTTTATAAATTTCAAAAGTTTAATAAGAATTGAGACATGACCTCTGTGCCGTGCTGGTGCATCAACCATGTGGCCTGAAATGGAGAGATACTGACTGCACGGCAGGTTTATGAATCTACACAGTTTATAGTGCTGAAAATAAGAATTGAAATCTAACAAAGTCACATTAGAAAACAAGGCGATCACAATCTGCACCCAAAGGCCCTGTAACCAGTATTACTCTCAGTGTGATCATGTAATATATTATATAAGCCATCTAAATGTCGTCCTGTTCTATAGCATATAGTAGTATATGGGCTATTATTACGGGCTATATGGGAGATAGATTCCATATTTCAATGTAAGGAAGGGGAAAAAAACATTTCCCTGAAAAGTGAACGCACACAGATGTGCATGCTTACAGCCCACCACTGGAGTAGGAGGGAACTGGGCGGGTCCCAGCATTAGGATGGCCAAGACATCCAGCTTCCAATGCGCTGATGGCAACAGATAAGTAAAAAGTGAGCTCCTCGGACGCACGACAACACACCAACTGAAGTGGAAAGCGGCTCCTGTTCTGCTCCTTATCCCATTTCGGACGCTGCGTACAAGGCGGTACGGCTTCAGACTGCTGCAGGACTGATCCACGAGCAAGAAGTCAGAGTTAAGAAGACAGTCTCGCGTTTGGCTTGTGCGTTAAGTTTGCCTACGGTTCGGTTTTTTTTGTTTTTGTTTTTTTGGGTCTTTTTATGTCAGCAAATTAGTATACGGCTTTGTAGTGTTTACAGGTGGAAAGCAACTACTTTCGTTTGCCATCTCCAAGACTAAATTGAACTAATGACGGCAGAGGTCCAGCAGCCCCCAGCGCAGACTCCTGCCCAGAGCAGCCCGATGTCTGCTCCGGAGAAGCCGCACGGACAAACGGCGGTGATGGAAACCGCCTCTTCCACTACGAAAACCAAAAAGACAAACGCAGGGATTCGCAGACCAGAGAAACCCCCGTATTCATACATAGCTTTAATAGTCATGGCTATCCAGAGCTCTCCGACCAAGCGCCTGACGCTCAGTGAAATCTACCAGTTCCTGCAGAGCCGCTTCCCGTTCTTCAGGGGCTCATACCAGGGATGGAAGAACTCCGTGCGTCACAACTTGTCCCTGAACGAGTGCTTCATTAAGCTGCCCAAAGGCCTCGGTAGGCCAGGGAAGGGCCACTACTGGACTATCGATCCGGCTAGTGAGTTTATGTTCGAGGAGGGCTCCTTCAGAAGGAGACCCAGGGGTTTTAGGCGCAAGTGCCAGGCGCTGAAGCCCATGTACAGCATGATGAACGGCCTGGGATTCAACCACATCCCCGAGTCCTACAACTTCCAGGGGAGCGGCGGGGGCCTGTCCTGTCCGCCCAATAGCTTGTCTTTGGACAGCGGGATTGGGATGATGAATGGACACTTGGCAGGTAACATGGAGGGGATGGGTCTGTCCGGGCACACCATGTCACACTTGTCGGCCAACAGTGGACATTCCTACATGGGAAGTTGTACAGGATCCAGTGGGAACGATTATGGCCACCACGACAATTCCGCCTCCCCTCTGCTCACCAGCGGAGGGGTCATGGAGCCTCACCCCGTCTACTCGAGCTCGGCCTCGGCGTGGGCTCCGGCCCCTTCGGCCTCTCTGAATAACGGGGCCTCCTACATAAAGCAGCAGCCTCTGTCTCCTTGTAATCCAGGGGCCAACCCGCTGCAGCCAAGCTTGCCCACACATTCACTAGACCAACCTTACCTGCACCAGAACGGGCACAGTACTACAGATTTACAAGGTAAGCCCAACTATCTCACGTCTCCTTCATCTACTTAAAAAAAAAACTGTGACGTGTTGAGTAAAAATGCAGCGGATTTTATAATGAAACCCTGTAAAAATCATAGGAAGAAAACTGCAGCAGGAGTATTTACAAACACCAAGACCATTTAATTACTAAGCAATATTTTCTACGTTGGGTCAAGCCTGATGGTTCACAGATTTTAATGGTCTTACGCCAAATGTAGGCCTAATGGAAATGTTGAGCAGCCTCCCATTACCTCATCTGAATATCGCTGTATTTATTTAGCTGTCAGTAAACACAGGCTTATATATATATATATATATATATATATATATATTGTACAAAACGGAAGGAGATTTCAAATAATATTAAAGAAATTTAAGAAAATGACTCAACTAAAAGAAACACACAAAATACAGAACTCCAAAACAAAACCCAGATATCAGGGCTATTAAACTCGCACGCTCTCAGTTTCTGGAAGTGGGGAAAAAAAGGGGACGAGAGGGCAGAGACTGCCGGGACAGTTTAAAGCCGTGCCAATCTCCGGACAAGAAAAACAAGCACGGCTTGGACCAGCCTGCCTTGCCCCGAGGCCCCGAGTCCTCCGGGACTGGCGTGCAAGAGGGCCACTATCAATTAGCCCTGCAAGCCCGCCTCCCCTTTTCACTATCTTAATCGTGCCTGCTAAATGGACGTGGGGTCTATGAGGAATACACACATGTAGAGTGAAGCTCCACATCCGGCCTCTACAAATCAAATACAGAATTGATCTTAAAACATAATCGTTACATTTAGAGAAAACGCTCCACATAGAGCAAAAATATGGTAGAACAGGTGTGGAGTATCAGGATAGACACTCCGTCTAATTTAACATAGATGTTTCAAGTTACTACAACTAATATTAATCTATTAGGCCTATTATATTAATATGATATGTTAAGACGTCTTTTATTACTAATAGGGCCATGCATTAAAAGTCAAGGCTAAGGCTGCTCTAAAAACAAATGTCCATCACTGATAATTGACAATTAATTAACAGCCTACAGAGAGTATTTATATAATGTTAGAATTATATTATTTTTAGACGTTTTTCAGAGCTTTAATCAACATTCGTAGAAACTGTCTCATTAAATTTTCTCGTGACATTGCACATCTTCATTGTTTTTAATCTATATTTTAAAATACCTTTCCGCAGGTATTCCTCGGTACCATTCCCAGTCTCCAAGCATGTGTGACCGGAAGGAGTTCGTCTTCTCCTTCAACGCCATGACGTCCTCGGCGATGCACTCACCGAGCAGCGGCTCGTACTACCACCACCAACAGGTCGCCTACCAGGACATCAAGCCCTGCGTCATGTGATGCCTCCGCGGACGGTCTGCAGAACCAGAGGACGGTGTCACAGACTCGAGCCGCGCGGCAGAGCGAACAGAAGCGAGAACAAAACGAGTAAATAACCACTGAGAGACAGAGAGAGGCCTGCCCCAGCCCTGGAGAGCGCTCACTGCCATCAAGTAGACCGGACTACCTTTCTCTACTGTTTCACACAGCGGCAAAGACAACGGAGACAGGCCAATCACAAAGCAACCGCATAATAATAATATATAATAATAAAGACTTTTTCATGCCATCAACATCGACCAGCGGGGTAAAGACTGGCTGTATGAAACCCTGCTGCTGTTTGGTACTTAGTCCTGCAGAGCGGATGACTACCACTTCACACTTTTGTTCATGTTTATTCTTCTTGTTTAAGTAGGCCAATGTAAAAATGCACACGTCCATTTCCTCCGTCTGAAGTTGTTACTTTTATTTCCTTTGACAAATTAGACTGAGGCTCTTCTTCTTCGTTTGTTTTTGTTTTTTTGGACTTTCATACCAGCGTTGAATTTTGAAATGAACAATTCTGGACATCACATATATATATGTCCATGTATACTGTGTAAAAATGATGAAGGCACTTTTTGAATAGCCTATAAGCGCAACTTTTTATTTATTCTGTAGGCCTACATATTTTAATTTCAGGCGAATTGGCCAAGGAGGTATATGCTTTATTGGCAATATTTGTCAGGACGCTTGTTATTTGTTTTAAAATGAAAATTGAGGATATATTGTAAGCACTGTTATGTCGTTTGTGTTAGCTAGACCATTACTTTCAGCACTGTATACTTATATATTGTTAGGAAAATTAGCAAGGGTCCATCAGTGAGGGCTAATCTTTAGGCTATATTACAACAAATCATTTGTAAGAAATAAAATATATCTGTTGGGCTGTTTACGCCTAAATCCACACAAAAAACAAGACATATTTCGATTTCATCCCACACCCATAATTCATGGTAAAACTCTGTATCTCAAGCCGGCGATCATTGTTACACAATCAACCCAAAATTGGCAGAGAGAGGTAATTTGTTTTTCCTTAATCATCACAATATTTATCATAAATCAACAGAATTCTTAATACATGTATTGACTTGCAATTAATCATTATCAAACTGAAAAGGAGGGTAAACTGAGTTCATGTGGGTTTAATCTACTAAATATTTGGTGACGCTGAAGCCAAAAATGTAAAGCACAATACGGACATAAGGTCCACACTATAGTACTACAGCAGTACTACAGCAGTACTACAGAAAACTGTTCTAGGAAGTTCACAGTGGTGTCTTGTTATATTGCAGTAAAACCTGGCCTATCAGTCTGAGCAGGTCAAGTCTGTCACTGTAAACTGACATTAAAGGAACGAATCTGATTTTCCACAAAACAATGATTGATTATAGATTTAAAATAAATGGCTTTTAAAGTCAATCGCATTACGCCCTCTATGTGAAGACAGTGTCCGCAGCAATTAAGGCGTAACGAATCAGAGGCAGAGATCTCACTCGCGTTTGGTTACAGGTCGAAAACCTGCAGCACTGCTCTGGTACGTTTACAGTTGTTTCCTCAGAGGGGTGTATGCTGAATATTTCAGGGGAGTCCGAGATGAATAAACATAAAAAAAAATCCCAAACTAACTGATAAAAGACAAAAAAAAAAGGTTGAATGGGTTTTACATAAAATATGAAAGGATGCTCTTAAAAAACTCTTTACCTGTTAAATATTACAGAAATATCCACCTCAAAATGTATGCAGAGGCTTGGGAATAAGATGCAATGGAACATGTACACAAATAATGAATAAATGTCTTATCACACCATGGAAATACTACATAACTACAAGTAATGTTACAAATTACTAAAGGCACACAAGTCAATTTCCCTACATAACCTTCTTTGGATTCCTTATTATTTGTTGATTATAGCAGTTGTAAAGTTTCTAATTGTTAGTTTTACCAGCTGGCTGCATATTGCTGTAATATTAATTTGAACTTATTTGCACAAATAAGAAAATGAAGATATCTTTAAGGATTTTAAATTATTTTAGTTTGAATTCTGGAGAAATCTGTCATTTTGAACATAATAACAGCTCCTAATGTAGAAAAACATGGTGGGCAGAAATCTATTTGTGAGCATCCACATAACCCAGTGCTATTACTCTGATGCACCTCTTGTAAACTACATGAAGGAACTGAATTGTAATTTCACGTCTTTTTTGTTAATTTATTCTGTAAGTAATGCTGTTGAGGCTGCAACATGCTGTGTTTGAAAACTAGAGAAGCTTTGAAATCTCACAACATGACCACTGCCTGAACCCCAGTAAAATGAGCATGCCACGGAGCGCAGGGGCAGCACATTAACAAACTGATGACATTTGCCGAGGTTCAGTTCTCTGGCGGGGCTGAGGGAGCAAGATGGGGCTCCACAGCTGTTCCCTGACCAGGCCTGGATGACAGCTCCATAAAAAGCCTGAGGTCTGCTCTGTGCAGACAGACATGCTGTGTGCTTGTGTCTCAACACAATCAGGACTTCAGTGAAAACAGGACACTCAGTCTGGCGCTGCAGACTGACACGAGAGTGATCAGTTACCAGGTAATAGTCGCAGAAAGACACAGCAAAAGAAGCAGGTTATTGGGTGCATAAGTCTGGATGAGTGGCTTGTATTGTGCTACTCTTAGTATTTCAGTTTGACTTAAACTCTTGTTCTGTTTACTACTGCAAATAGAGCTGTTCAAAATGACGCGTTACCCGTCAAGAAAACACTAACTGGATACATAATACACAGTTTGCTCTAAATCACAAATTTAACAGCTAAAACAATTCATAGTTTAAATATTTATTTGTATTCGTATTCCAATCCGTGGTGTGAGATATCATGCATAAGTTTAACTTTAACTAACCTTTAACTACTGCCTCTTGAGCAGAAGAATCTGTTATTTGTACGGATAGTTTGAGGGGTAACAGACTTTGTTACAACTGGACTACGACGATGTAGGAGTTGAGGTTTTTCAGAGTTTGCAGTTTAAACTCTAAAAAGCACAATCAGTACAATTTCTTTAATCTAAAAAAATGTGAAGATGCGCCATCCCTCAAATATTTCTCAAAATCAAACACTAAGACACTCAGCCGAACCAGTACAGTCAAACACTTTAGTAGAGAATGTTATAATGTGTTACAAACAGATGCACTAACACTAGAACAGTTCATGGTAGCATATTGGTTCTGTTAAAGGGTGCAAATGGCTTCATACTCAAACTGACCCAGACAGAATGCCATGAATGTTATTTTTTATCAATGAAAAGGTACAAATATCACTGCTTAAATGTACAATGTCTATTTCCAAAATATTCAGAAAAAAACCTCAGCAAGTAGAAACCAAAAAAACAAAAGCTCAAACCTCTAAATTGGTTATCTTTAAATAAAATAGGTTTAGATGTTTATAATCTGATTCTAGATCCAGATCAAAATCAAAATACACTGATAGACAATCATGTTGATGTTTAGAGAATACTCAAGTTCTGGGTTATATGCAAGGACGAATTGTGCAGATTTTCAACTGAGTCAGAATCCTCGTGACAAAATTATGGCTATTTAAATGCATCTTATTGCTGCGGTCTGTATTCAAAATGGCATAACAATTTGCTAATATGTTCACGTCTTCTAAATTTGGTTAAAACTGCACAATATGCTAAAGATTTATGGCAACTTATGTCAAATTGGCCACATTTATTTCACAGTTTAGCAATGGAATATGAAAAACATAATGTTTTTAGGGTCATTCAAATGTTACAGATTTTGTGAAGATTGGATGAAATTAATTTGAGTAGTGAAAAATGTGTTTTGCAAAAATATTCAAAAAGATAGAAAATGTGTGTGGTCAAATATTGGTGTGGCCTATATGGATGTAAAAAAGGTTCGAACTAGTCATTTTACTACTAGACTTAATGGGTCAGGGATCATCAGGATTGTATGAAGTGAATAATGACCACATGGTGGCACTATCTGCAACAAAAACTAACCAGTTCTTCTTTGGCTCATGACCTTTGTTAAATGTTTGTAAAAATAACCGACAAGCAGACAAATGGGTCTGAAAACATGACCTTCTCAGAGGAGGTAATTAAAGTTGGTTGTGAAAATAAAACCTACTCAACAAAATACTGTACATACAGTCTCAAAGGGAAATAACTAACTGTGTATCTCTAAGAATGACCAAAAAAGCACCTTCAAGGAATGAAGGCTCTGGAGACACACAGAGAAGGAGGTGTGTGTGAATAAACAAGGCACACAGATGTAGTGATAATATTGTGAAATGATATGTACAAAATACTTTTCCAGTGAAATGCTTTATGATGCTGGGATTCAGCAATTGCATATTTTATCCATATTTTGTTAAGCTCATTAGCCGTAGCAGTCACTTTAGATGTCTAAGGTTCATATAACTGAGGTCAACAAATCCAGATATATAAAAAAAAGAAAAAACCTGAACTCTTCTTAAGGCATTTAACGTTGCTCCACAAATAATACTTATTGGGCTGCTTATGGCTGTTACTGCTCAGTCACTTCATTGGTGTCACTCTCAGTAGATTTCGGAACTGTTGACGGTCTTGGCCTCCTATTAGACTGACCGGCCCTCTTGCCTCCCCTCTGGCTCTTGGCCAGCTCAGCCTGCAGATTGTGACCATTCAGATTGAGACCCTGCAGGGCCTCCAGGGCCTGCTCTGCAGCCTCAGGGTTGCTGTAGTCCAGGAAGGCCCTGTGTTGAGCTCCCTGCCAGGTGAGCCTCAGTGGGGCGGCCTCCCTCTCTCTGAGAGCGGTTTTCAGCTCACTAACACGCAGCCCTGCAGGGATCCCCCCCAGGTAAACTGTGGTCACACTCAGAGGGAGCTTACGTTGAGACATGACTTCACTTCCACCCTGCTCTGGGCCTTTCTCCTTAATGTTCCCTCCACTTCTGCCCTTTCCTCTCTCGTTGATTTCTCCCTCTTTGCCTCCTCTGCCATCTCCTCTGCTTTCTTTCCTCACCCTAGCTGGGCGCTGTCTGGGTTTCTGATCGGACTGCTCTGCTCTTTTCTCCTGTCTGGATTCTCCCTCAGCATCCTGCTGTGTGTTCTGCCTTGGCTTCCGTCTGGTTTGCCTTCTGGGTTGACCTGTCTGCAGACCGGGCTCTGCTGCAGCAGGAGCTGCCCCGAGTGTTACATCCTTTCCGGCCTGTTCCTCCAGAGCACGCAGCTTCTTCAGGATGGGGATCTTCTCCAGCTTTTCTGTGTCCAGCTGAAGACACAAAACCGGACAGGCTCAGTAAGGCTGAAAGGGGTGGGGTGTCAGTCACACAGAGCGAACAAATAGTACTGCTCTGAGCCAACACACCATATCCACAGATGAGTTAAATTAATAAAACGAAAGCTGACAAATGAATTGGTATTATTCCATCCTGCTAACAGCCTGTGCTACAGTAATAACTATCTTTATAGCAGCAGGACATTTCACTTCCCAAGCAGTTAAAAATAAAGACTGTTCTCTTGATTTGTTGGGCGTTTAAGTGTGTTGGCAGCCTTTGATGCTAACCAGTCCTGTAAAGGATATACGGGGCTATTGTTTTTACACTGGCCTGCTTGACCCGTCGTTCCTTTGCCCCTGCAGAGCCAAGCTGGCTGGGCAGAGCAGCCTTTGATGATCAGACATGGCCTTCCTGCCAGTGAGGTCACTGGGTCCTGTTTACTTACAAGCGTGTCTTAAGGAACCCAGAGGTTACACACAAACGCTGCACATGTTCAGAAGATTGTCCCCATCATGTCTGATTAAAGACAAATTATCAGGTGGAAAAACACACGGCATCTCTCTGCCAGTGATTTAAAAATGATACACACACACACAGTTAACCAATTATTGTTTTTTGGCTGTTTTTTCCCCAATGTTTTTCAGTCGTTTGTGTTTATAGCTGGTTATTAAGTATTGAGTATATATACTTACTGTATGTACTGTATATAAAAAAATATAAAACCCTAACTCATTTTGTTATTATTACTGAATAAATGAGGGAACAGAAAATAAGACAAAAAGAGTAATACTGTGACAATTATCATAGTTCAGAGAATGAAATGCATACAGAAGCAGAGCAGATATGAGTCCTCTGATGAGGTGTGGTGTCATTACATGTCCATCAGAGGGCAGTGTCGCTATTTAGCAGGCTAAATATTTTGTTAGGCGCTCTGAGCATCTCTGTACAATAAGGTTATAGCTGTTGCAGTTCAAGTTACAGCACAATTGGCACACATACACTTTATAAACAAAATGATCTGCTGACATTTTATTCTAATCTGATTCTGTAAAGATTATCTTATTTGTATATCACTTTTTAGCTGCCAAATGCTTATTTCCTTAGTCTGAAGCTGACCTCTCCTGCCTCCATACTATTTTGCATTAAAAGAATTTCATAAGACTAATCCATTTTAATATTATAATATTAATCCCCCCCCCCCACAGGGATCAATAAAGTATTTCTGATTCTGATTAAAACATTACATTTGAATTGAAGGATTGAATCATGGATGGAACCAACCTTAAAATCAAATAAACCTGAAATTTAAATCTCATGTACTATAGGTCTGTATTGTGGACTTACAGTAGAACAAGCCACAGCAAAGAAAAGTTATTTAAATTTACCTTAGTCCAGATGATTCCCTGTGGCTTGGGGATCTGGCAATCAGTTTTAATAACTCTGGTGGGTGTGAGGATGTAGTCAACAGTCAGGTCATGACTTTCCACTAACTCCTCTGGAATATCCATCACCTGAAAACACAAACACACCAATTATTAGGATTTGTTTAAAATCATATTTTCAAGTTAAAATTATTACTTTTGCTAGTTACAATTTCTAAAATATGAGTGTACTCACATTGGTGTATTGGTGTAAGTTGATGACCTTTGGAATTTATGTCAGGCACTTATTTTTGACATTTTACACACTACATGGCAAACTGCTGAATTGAAAAAAATATACATAATAGATGAAAATATAATTTTATCTCAAGACGGTGGAAATAACAAGCAACACTTAACAAGTGATATCTTTACTGCTGTGATGTTTATATTTGATAAAGTGACTTAAAGCGCAGATAGCTTTACGTAAATGATAATCTAACCTCTACTGAGCAAGATGAAAAAAACAATCAAGTCCCATGACACAACATGTTCTCTAGTCTGGTGAATGAGTAAACTCACCTGGCAGTCATGGACAATAGTAACCACCACAGTAGACTCATCCACAGCTCCCATTGAGGCCATCATGCCATACTCCATGTCAGCGAAGCCCTCTCCTTTTCCAATCCGAAAGCCTGCAGGAGAAAACAGGAGCCATAAGAACTTCTTTTTAAAAAGGCAGGTTTTACATTATGAGATACAGAGAATAACAGTCGTATTTTCTTGCTTGGACTGTATCATAGATCCACTTTATGAATATAAATCAGAAATAACCAGCATCTGCAGCACATTCATCATTTAAAAACAGAGGATTTTTAATCTATAATCTGCACTGAATTATAACACACTGACATACATAATGGCATCGGCTGTAGAAATGTTTTCAATTCATAAAAATTACTTAATGAAATGTAGACTGATGGGAACATGTAGGGACCCTGTGCAGCAAACGCTTCATGAGAACCATGTGGTGTTGTAGACTTGGAGCTATTTGGAGATGTATGCATTATGGTAAACATGTCTGTTTCACCGCAGCAGTTACCTCAGGCATTTTGAAAATGAGGATCAAAATGCATTGTGAGTGATGGGACAATTTACATGGAGGGCAGAACACAGCAGAACCCACAAGGAGCGAAATGGATCTGATTATGCACATCTGCCCTCATTCTCATTTCTGTTCTTCTCCCTGACAGGGTGTCCTGGTGCCTCAGTGGGCTAGAAACACATGCAATGATCACCACACAATATTTAATATGACTCAAGACCTTTGTGGAAAATGACAGGAGACTGAAAGGGCAAGTCATGTGACAGTGTAATAAACAACCCTTACAGGATATAATTCCTAGTCTTCAGTACTGGTTTAGCAGGGACAGTATCTAATAACAGACTCTGAGTCTTTGGTCACAGAGTCAAACTCTGCTGCCCATAGACACTGTGATGTTCATCACACTGCACAACACACAGGTATAGGATGGAATAACATACTGAGGATTCTGCTGCACATAAACTCTTACCAGTCGTTAGTGTTCAAGCTGAAATAAATGTAATTTCTCTAAATCAGCAACAATACAGGCCACACATGTGGCTTCAACTACTGTTTATTTATGGGTGTGGAGTGTGTTTTAATCTGTTTTTTGTTAGACTTTATATACTTTATTGTCTGTGTGGTAAAATTGGACTTGGGCTCACAGCACATGTTAATTATACCATAATTATAAAAAAACATAAAATTGTAAATTTGCTAAATCTTTAGGCTCCCAGTATTTAACTGAATTGGTATGAAGTGGTGAACCGTTGGTGGAAATGCCAACTAACAGATACCTTTCTCTGAGACCGCCACAGAGCCAACCACCACCAGGTCTACCTTCACTTTTGCATCCAGGCCAACAGGCACACTGAAGTCTTTCACACCCTGAAGGAAGAGGTTCAGCAGGCAGGACGAGAAGAAAAATAGGAATATGTTAAATGTTGGGGGTTTATGAATCATAATGGAATTCTGGGTGAAAATGTTAATCAAAATATGTAAAATCAGCAAGTTCAAACCTGAGAGGAAGAGCATATGCGTAGCTGCTCTTTGCTGGCCCCCTGGGGAGGAGTAATATTGTTGAAAAGACCGGTGCGAAGACGAGGAGTTGGGACCAATAAAGTTTTCCGCGCCTGCGAAGATTATCCCAAAAATTAGCCACCAGACGTTTACAGTTATTAGACGCAAAGCATTGATGTGTCTTAAATGAGGGTGTAGTACAGAAACTTGTAAACTTATTTAGCAAGATCTGGGGTCTAATAGAGGATTTGTAGTCATTCTTCTTAAATAATTCTTATGATGATTTCTAACACATCTTAATAATTTAAACTCCCACATGAAGGTCAAATTGACATGGTTACAAAACAGACAAGACAGACTAAACACATTTCTGTAATACAGCCTGAGGCACTCTTGTTCTTGGTGTTTTTTCCCACTGCAGTGCAATGCTACCTGTAGCACTGCCAGCCGGGCACCCTCCAGAGGTTTATCAGGATCCACCTTCACCTCAGCTGCCTGGGTGAACACCTGCAGCTCAGACACCCTGGCACAGGCTGTAAAAGCACCCTGGTTGAGAGGAGAGGAGGTCATAAGGGTTGATGATAGTTTGATAATAGCAACTTACTTCCAGAGTGACAAAGCGTGCCTGCTGCTGGGGTCTGTCTGGGTTTACTTTGACTGTCTGGCTGGACTTGAACTCCTGCAGGTCTGCAAGCCTGTCGCATGCTTGAATTGCACCCTGGCCAGTAAGTACACAGTGAAGGACGCGCATAGATGCACAGACAGAACAGCCATTAATCATTCATAATTCAAGAACATCAGTCAAGAGCTGCTGGGCAAACCCGATACTCTGGTGTCATTATTGTAGCAATGTTTTTACCTATAATAGCATGTATTTTCTTAAATATCTGTTATTTACAATCATTTAACATGTGACTTGACCCGAGTGTGTGGTTTGCCATCTCTGCCATTTGCTTGAAATATAAAAAATGTGTGTTTTATTCTCTTGTTTGTACTCATATTTGTAATATATACTACAAATATCACTAGACTAGACCACCCTGTATGAATAAAACATAAATGATGGAAAATAACTGATATCTGATCAAGACAGCAATGTCAACCATGTATATTTGAGATAACAGTTCAGTTGCCAGTGTATTCATTTGGGTCACAACTACGTCGCAACGCTGGGTTGGTCCTGAACTGCTCCTTCAATTAAATTGTAAAACCTGCCTTGAAATTTGGGATTCTGTTGTGAACAGGCCTTGGGAAATTGGCCAGATTATTTTCTTCGATGTAGTCCCAAACTTTCTGACGGATGTCCCATTTCGACGCCCCTGGAGAGAAAACGGAACAGACACAAAGTGAAGCAAGACGAAGCAATGTTAGCTAGCAAACCGTTTATAGCTGCTCCACATTAGCATGCATCGACATTCACTTTGAACGATTTAAGAAAACAACACGAACATTTAACTTACCAAGATTTATTTGTATAACAGTCTCCATTATGTTATTGGCGATACAGACTAGTCTCCTCTACAAGGGAACAGGCTTTATGACCAATTCAAAGTGAAGCAAGACGAATCAACGTTAGTTAACAAGCTAGCTAAACATTTACAACTGCTCCACATTCGCATGCATCGACATTCATTTTTAACGTCAGAACAAATGTCACGAACATTTAACCTACCAGGATTTATCTCTATAACGGGCTCCATTGTGTTATTAGTGATACAAATTAGTCTCTTCTTAAACACTCGGTTACACTACACGCAGTAAAGTCTTACACGTGAGCTCTGTAACATAATACCGAAGAACAGCTGCTTGTCAGTGTTTATCATTTCTACGGCGCCACAGGAAGGTCAATCTTAACAAAACGCGAAACCGAAGGCGTCGTGTTGTGTAAGGCCTGAAACTGCCAGGCAACCAAACGTCGGCGAAAATACGTTGAACAAAACAGCGTATTAAAGCACAGGTTTGAAATACCTGTTCTTTACGTGAATATGTCTAATTTTGTTTAACTGAATTGCTCTTCCATCTCCTACCTCTAGGCTACTAGGCAAGGCAAGTTTAAGTGTGTTTAGCACACTTCATCAACATGGCAATTCCAAGTGCTTTAGAGAAGACAAAAAAAGTGTGTTTTCTAGTGGTGGTTAAGCACACTTTGACCTGATAAATTCACATTACCAACTTCATTTGCATAGGCATAGCAAACAATGCATTTGTGAAAACGCAAGCTACCCTAACCCTGAAACCAACTTAAAATAGCCTTTTGAAGCCAGACTGTAACAGTGATATCTGGGATTGTGCTGGTCAAGCTGGTTTAAAGTCTAGATCAAGAAGGTTTTATGTTCAAGTCAGGCAGCCAGTGATGGGATTAAAGGGGATGACATGGGAACGTTGAAGGGTGGGATGGAGCATTCTTACAAGGGCTGATGCAAATACTTGAGGTGCCCAGCCACATGGATTTGCAGGAGTCCAGAACTGAGACGATTATAGCTGGAGGAAGAGGATAGGCAGTGCCCCTGTTGAGGTAGGGACCAATTCAGCATCTGTTGTGGAGTACAAACCAGCAGGATGGGGTTGTGGTTCATTGTTGGTCTTGCCTGACAGCTGGTGGTCTTGAATGACACAGTAATTGTTGGTAGTCTGTAATTGTTGATGAACATAGAATGTGTGGGATGTAATGACAGACAAGTGATATAATGTAAAGATGTGGGGAAACACGAGTGGGCTCTGAGGAGCACCAGGAGAGGATACAGTACATGATAGCAATCGCGTAAAGTGTGGTCTGAAAATGTGGCTACTCAAAGGCTTTTTAAATCTGGATCCCCAGCCACTGTAAGCCTTTTGTCATTTACTCATTATATGAAGTCATAGTTCTTCAGGCTTTAAGATGAAAGCAGAGAAATTTTGAATCTGAACATTTGGATTCAGGTTTCAGGTCAAGATTTATGCTCAGAATAGTTGCTCTTGTAGTCATTATAAATAATTCAATATTGGGCATATCACCACCAAGGACACTCATATTCATTTTTTCCATTTAGAAATTCAACATTCCTTCACCAGATGTGTTCAGTACCTCCCTTGTGTGGTCAGTTGAAACTGAAGGAGAAAGGAGGAACACATTGTAATGCCACTCAAAGGCCACAACAAGCTCTGTTGAAACCCTGTTTTCCCAGTACTGGTTTTGCTGGTTTGCTTAGTTTTTATTAGATTTTAAGATAGTTTGTCAAGTCACCAAGCTATGTACGCACACACACACAGTCTCTCTCTCTCTCTCTCTTCTTTAAACGACACTACGCCACAACATTTTCTTAAATTTTACTGTAACTCAGTTAAAGTAGAGCACCACCTGCAGGCCTTTAGATGTCACATGCTGTTCAGCCCAGTAACTGAACAGCAGAGATTTATTATAAAAATATAATGTCCAACCACTTTCTATCATCTCTATATTTTCCACCATCTTCACCTGAATTCTTCTGGACACTGCATTCCCAAAGTCCCATGAAAGAACCGCATCTCTACACAGTGTACTTTACCTCCCTGAAATTATCACATTAACCCTCTGCACGTGGGCCCTCATGGTGCCTGAGTCATGTTTCCCGCAATCATACTGGTCAGGACTTTGCAGTGAAATTCCAGTGGACGGTTGTGTTTGTGGCGGTTTTCAAGTAGTCGCAGATGGTCTGAAATATCCCAGTGAAGGCAGAAGGCTCGGAGAACAAGAGCTGTTTGACAGTCTTTCCCTGGTATTGAGAAAATGAGGAGTGTGTTCCCCTGCTGGTGAGCACTCTTCTATACATGGAGCTATCAGAAGGGAAGACGCGAGGGGGGAAAAACATTATACTTGTGAACTTATAAGGCTCTTTGTAACAATAACTTTAATACATAACTGTCACATCTGTATTTAACTGGATAAAAAATGAAGAAAAAGTGAATTTAACTTATTTACATCATACAATCTAAAACTTACAAAAACATATGAGAATTTCAATTTTGATAACACTTAAAAACAAACTCTAAAAAGCGATTTGTAGAATTAAAAAGGCAAAATATCAACAACAAAATTACATTTATGTATATAACAAGCAAATTGAAAAAGATGACAAAGTTGCAATTGTAACATTTCTTGTTTGTAAATATGTTTCAGATTAAATGTAAAAGTTCAATTTTATTTTACCAGTTTAATTTCTGTGGAACAGCCGACATGTTGAAGTGTCATAGCAGGAAAAGTGCAGGTGTTTTTAATTAAATTAACATTAGTTAACATTAACAATGGCTCAGTTTAATTCAACTGCCCCTGAAATCCACCACAGTGAGCCAGCATGAACAACACCAGGACCCTAAAACTGAAGCAGCTAAATGGAATTCAGCCATCACTTGTTTTACACCTGTGCTTTTCCTGCTGTGACATGTCAACATGCAAATTAAATATTCTAAAATGTAAAGGACAAACATTGCTTTTGCTCTGTGATTTTGTTAAATGCAAATCCAGTATTGCTCCATACTGCATGATATCCTAATGTGGCAAAGATGTCGGTCAGTGTGGAAAAGTTCTTTCACATGCCACTTCTGTCCAAGAGAGCGTAAACAAACATTTGGTGGACAATTGTGCAGTACACAGGAGTGAACAAGTTCAACTGCTGTGCTCTCTAAATGATTTCACAAAAGTTTGAAAGTCTCTAACACAGTTTATTAGCTGATCACGCAGGTCTGTTACCACACACACGTGCAAAGATCCATCCTGCTGGTTTGAAGTTACTTTGAAAACAGCAAAATCAAATTGAAAATGTTAAATGTGGATTATCCATAATCTTAGCCAATGATTTATCCTGGATAACTACTTCAACTTTTTTTTTTCCAATTAAGAGATCTATTGTGTTTACATTGTTCTTAATTTAATGGCTAGGCCGGCTCCTGGCCTTCCATTACCCTAATAAAACCAATTCCATTAATGTAAGATAACAGAAAACAAATGACTTGATATGGCATGTGTTTGTTGTCTGCTGTGGCCTGTCTGACTTAAGTCTGTTTTGTTATTTGTCATTATGCACGTGCAACCAAACTAGTTTCCCCTCTGGGGATTTATGAAGTTGCCAAATCTAATCGATACTCCATAACATTTATTTTGGGGGCCAAATAATAATGTTTTCTAACTAGAAAGGAGCTAAAATTACTCTTTGTGTTATTGCCTCTGGTGGACTCTAGTCACAGACGTAGATGGAGGGCTGTGAGCCCACTCTGTTGATGGTGGTAGAGTTTGTGGTTTGTGGTGGTTTTCTGGCATGGCAGCATAATCACATGATTACTTAAAGGTGTCAGATCCCACCACTAGAGGGCGAGCCCCACCAACAGATTCCCTTCAGCAGAGAGGCACACCATTTCCTGCTTTTCTGAAGGTATGGCATTCAGATTTCCATTAAGGCTCACAGAAAAGTAATTCCACGATGGGTGTATTTATTATTTTTCATGATTCTACACCTGTATGTCCTGTGTTTGCCTCTTTTAATCATCTGCCTTGCTGTCATCCAGGCACCATGCCTGAGCTGTGTATATTTGACATGAACTGACCCATCATCATCATTAAACAACTTGCCTTCAAGTATATTCACAAATTGTTATGCCACATCCGTGCACATACACACAGGGATACTCATTCACACACAGGCGCACACACAATTTCCTCCCTCCAGTGGTCCATAAACCTCCCTGACACCCCATTCTCTCTTTGTCTGCCTGGGCAGGCTGCCAGCTCAACCCTCCCTCCCCTCTCTTCTCTCTCCCTCTCCCTCTTTTACTCTGGATCTCTCTCTCTGTGTATTCTGTATACCAAGCCAAGCTTCACAATGCTGCATTTACTAAACCAAGTGGCTTAGAAATTTGCAGTGATGTCGCTGTTCCCAGACCTCCCTCTCTGTGGTGGACGCGCTCTGTGAGGCAGTGCAGCACTCAGACAGCTCTGATGGCAGAGTGGGGCAGGTGGGCTGTGCGAGAGGAGAAACCAGCATCACCTGTTTGGGAAATCTAGAACAGAGGAGGACAAAAAAAGAAGGAGGAGGGAGTCTTTGGAGAGTCGAGGTCTCGCTGTGTCTACCCGTCCCGCCCTACTCTCTCTCACATGCACACACACACAGACACACTCTCCCCTCGCCTCTCCCTACTTCCCTCCCTGTTTGTCTCCTCCACTCTCCGATGCTGGTGTGGTGAACAGCAGGACACTCTCGGATGAGCTGCATGGAGGCACAGGGAGGGGCAGGGAGCCCAGGTAAGAGCCATTTTCTATTCTTTCTTTTCTCTGTTCAAGATGCATGTTCAAGATGTTTGTAATTGTACAGACACTTTCTCAATGGTGGGACTGAATGATATTTGTCAGAGGAGCTGCTCTTGAATCATGTCTCTACATTATTTGTCTAGTCAAGATTGTCTAGTAGAGTTGGTCCTTGATATGTATGTTTTACAGGTTTTTTTATAGGTTTAAATGTAGCAGTGCACCAGGACTCTTTGATAATTTTCCCCATATAGGATCCAGTTGTGGAGGGTTCTTTTCATATCCACACACTGTAGGTCAACCATGCAAAAGCTGGACTGATGAAATACAAATTGCAGCACAATAGTGGGCGCATATGGCCTTTGTGTAAAGGCCATCCAGAGAAGCTGCTGTGTGGTAGCACTGCTCAGTCCTCAGTGCTCCACTATTGCATCCACTAACATCTAAACATTCAATGGGCTGATAATTTTAACTGTATTAAATGACATATCCATGTAGGACAGATTATAACATTGGCTTTGATAAATAGAAAGATATGCAACTCATAACGTACAAAGTGAGGCAAAGCAGTAGAAGGGTGGTTTATTTGTCAGTATGTTACATTAGCTGCCTCTGAACCTGCAGTGTTCACTCAACCACTATTAATATGTTGCTTTAATACTCTATTGTACCTTGGGGCAAAACAATGTCTCTGCAGCCACTATAAGTTGCAATTTCAGCAGTAATATTTTTTTTTTTATGGGGGATGCTTTTGTCCTGCCATGGCTTTGTTCCACTTATCATTGTTTACATACACTACATGTCCACGCTGACCACCAGAATGAGCTGCCCATGATAAACTGGGATATTATTTGTTCATTATGATGGGATTGAATTAGAATGAACGTCATTATTATGATGTATCACAGGACAGGGTCACAAAGTGTGACTTCTGGATAACAGTGTTTGTATTGTGGCTGTTCTAAACCAACAGCCACTCTGAATTAAGAAATTAGCAGTAGATAAACCATTTCTTGCCCTACTTGTGAGGATTAGTATTAATGTTGCTAGAAAATGCACCAAAAAGACCATTGCAGAGTATATTGTAAAATAAACAAGCATTACTGTGAAGTACAGAAGATAGAGAGCAATCAGTACGCACAATGAATGACCTGGCGAAAAGGGTGCTGGGATGTTAATCCCTCCTGTCTGCGCTACAAACATTGATTTATTGAACCAAGACACTGAGTTTGATTCAACTTTTGGCAAACATACAGAATATCATTCTCTCTCTCCTTTCCTCTCCGTCTGTCTATCTAGGGTTAGATGATTCACAGACAGTCACGGCTGACAGCTTGAGACAGGGTCAGCCGTTGCCTGAAAAGACCATATTTCTGATAGCCGTCTATCTTTTGCCAACAGTGACTTATATTTGCAGTGTCTTCGCAGCCGGTTTGGCAGGTGGTGGATAGATCAGGCCATCTGGGTAAACATGTCCTCCTTTACATGCGGATAATACTGTGACTTTCTCGAAAGCTCTTTTCTTCTGTCACCGATTAACATCGTCGCTGAGAGCCAGACTCATCTTCCACCAAAATACTAAACATTGGGGCATATATGAGCGCACAAAACGAGAAAACTGTATAGTCAGAACAGCAGGAACCTGTGTAGTTACACAGGTGATCCTGAGAGATTCATTTTGGGTTTATTTGTTTATGTCTTGGACGGTATGTGTATCTATGGTCTAAAACAGTAATTTCTTTATGTGACATACAGTAAAGCCATGTGTATTCCTGATAGAACTCAAATAACTCATGAAAACATGGTAAATGTGCTTTTTTTATTAATGGTGCTGCAACCTCAACAGCCCAGTACTCTTGTGATGACATTTCCCTGGAAAAAGGTTGATTTTAGGGTTAATGGAGATCTTGGATGGATGGATGATAAATGATCTCAAAATAATGGTAGAATGGTCAGGAACAGTAATCCAGCATGATTTCTACAAAATCAGTGTTTGCTGAAGTAGGTGATGGAAGTGAAAACCGAATTTGATGGTCGATAGTCCAAATATTGAACAAACATTTCTTCATAACAGCAGAGAAACGTTATATTCTTTTGGTTTGTGTGGCTCCTCGCTGGGGGAAATCAATCAATAGCCAGCAATGAACACTGAGAGTCTCAGGGTAAAATCAGAATCCATCATGTTTTGGCTTGGCTTTGGCTGTAACACACTTTACATCTAAAATGAGAAATTCAACTGTCGAGGACCATACTGCAAGTAGAAATGGCCTCACCAGCCATCTGGTCCATCAGGATGCTGCTATACTCCCACACCACTTTCCATCCGCTCTGCATGTTATCATATAAAAAGCCATACTGCCATCATTTTTGCTAAATGTTGCACTCCAGATGAGTTTTCTTCTGTTATAATTTCCTTTTAAATATAGTTCTGTAGTTGTCTTTACTTTGTTGATAAATCTATTGTATGATTTCATCCAACATTGATTTGTAGCAACCAATCATCATATCATCCTATCACATAGAGGAATTTCAGCCTCCTGTAATTTGGAAATTGAGGTAGTTTATGTTGTAATTATAATTCTCTGTATTCTTTCAATTAAAAGTGCATCACTTCTGTGCTCCTGTCCTTACCTCAGTCAGCCTCACCACATACCCCGCTGTGTTTTCAGCTGTGTCAACCAGGTGAACAGAGTTGGTGCATTCTCCTGCATTTGAAGGGATGCTATTTTAAGTCCCTTCTATTTTCAGACTTTGTTAATAGTCTGTGTGAACTTGTTTTTCTATTTTGAATGGATGTTTGAGATGTTTTCTTTTTCCAGCTGGCATGAGTGAAGAGCATGACCAGGCTCTCAGAGTGCCTTTTCTTTAGAGAAAACATTTAAATGACAATAATGTAACAACTGTTGAATTGTATGTATTGAAAGAAAAATGGACAAAGAGTAAAATTGAGATATTCAAGCATTACATGGACAGGTGGTGCAGTTACCTGGGGACTCATGTCAGGTTTAGATTTGGTAATTGAGTTTGAAAACACAACATTGGGTACACAAGGAGGATAATAACTGAACATGACTGACTGGCACTGGAGCAAACGATGACTTCTATCAGTACCTGTAATCTCTTAAATGATTTCATCCCCTTCATTACCCCAAGATGTGTCTTTGCAGATTTTACTGCAGATTTTACTGCCTTAAATTGTTCTGTGTAAGATCTAGACCTGAGATCTACAGGAAGTTAAGTAGTGCAAATCAGCCAGCATCTCTAATGTGATCTTTTATTAAAAATCTAAAAACCTATGATCAGTATATCCGCCTTTTTATTCTCTGTGCTTCCTCTCACGCTCTGTTTCTGTGTGTCCTGACAGAGCCCAATAAAGACATCCAGAAGCTGCTGAAGCCCTCCAGCTCAGGTGACCTATCCAAGGAGTTGTTCCAGCACCCAGCAGGGGAGGGGGAGGAGGGCGGCCTGTCTGGGCACACAGCAAGCCTGCTACATATCACTGAGAAGCGACGTGAGTACCTGGGGGGGAAGAGGTGAACGTAGGGTGATATGTGAAACTGTGATGAATATTCATTGGTGGTAAGGAGGTGTCACGGGCTAATTATGAATGGAAAATGCCTTAAGCAGGATACCTGATCAATAGTGCACTTGCTCAAGTGTCTCCAATATAGAAGGAAATGAGGAATGTTAAATAAGGCGGGCAGAGGATATCCTGCTTCTGTTAAAAGAGTGTCTTATCAGTGACAGTCACTACTGGATCAATCCACAGTAAAATATAGTAACACATAATGAATCTGTGTGAATCCTGTGGAGCACTAATGCATTAGTTACACACATTTCACACGTATAATTCTGGACTATCTAAGTCCAGGTTGAGCCTCTCTGATCTTGAAACCCCCTGAATGATCACTGTCTATTTTAGGTATTCTGGTCCCACATTCTCAGAGACCACTGCAGCTTAGCCTTGGTTGAAAGGACTCATTGTGCATCCGTCCCATACAGAGCCCTCCCTGTACGTGCCTCACTCAGAGCCCAGGGCACAGAGCCGCAGAGACGGATACTGAGGCTACATGGGTGACAAGGCAGCCTTTATCTGCTCCACTAACTAAACACTCAGAGAGACAGCGCATTCAGAGGCTAACGTCTGTGTCTCTGTGAGTTAATGTGACCCACTAGCTGTGCCCACCTGACAGGTCAGCTAACAGTATGAGGGCTGTGAAAGATCACTGCTGCTTCAATTGTTCACATCTGAGAGAACACGTAATCAAAAGTATCATCCCTCTTATTACAGTACATTAATTCTCACCACTATCATTGAGACATCAGGAGTCAAATTTACCTGCTCTATGAGTTTTATGGAGATTATTCATTAAAGTTTTGTGCCACAGAGCCACATTGCAGCTTCATCTTGAATGGCACAGAAACAAATTCCTTCCCAGTGCTACAATTTTGTCTCCAGAAAGGGGGACCTCAGTTGATCCGGACTCATCTGCAACATTTATTTTTTATGCAAACAGCCTACTTTAAAAAGACAACATCTTAATATCCCAGATAAGAGCAAGTTGTCAGTTGGTTTGTGGCAACTTAATCACTGAAAAACAACAAACCCACATAAAACTGCAGTGCGGATAAGTTGCCTTTTGTTATTGTTGTTGGGTGGATGTGCAGGAATTGAAGATTAAAAATGCATGGTGACTGCTGTTTACTATTCAGAGAGCGAAAAAGGTGTATATTGTTTGCTTGTATTGATCTCTAATAGCAGAAAACACGAGTCAAAGGGAGGAACAGAGAAATGTGGGGTTAAAAACACATCTGACATCTTATTTTACAGCTTAAATTAAAACATGTCACACAGCTCGTCTCCAGTAAACCATGCTTTATTCATCTAACATTTTCGGTTAACTTGCCATCATCATGGTGGTGAATAAAGCATGATGTACTGGAGAAGAGTTTTGCGACAAGTGCTCACTGGTCTGTACTTTGCGTTCCCAAAGTTACCTGTCAGTTGTTGATTAGGAAACAATGCAACATAAAGTAACTGGACTGGGTTACAATGTTAATGATTAAAACTATCAAGTGGTGAAAGGACGAGTGCCTGTGGGCTCAGTCACTGTGAGGAAAAAGCACTTGCAACAGAATATGTTGTATAGGGAGAAAATCTTTTGGCATTCCTTGTTTGATGCTATCTAAATATCTCGTCTTCGCTCCATCAGAGTCAGACGTCATTACAAGCTGCTCAGGCTGGACTGATGACCTCAAATGAGCCAGTAGTGAGGGAAGGGGATTACACACAGCCAGCATGCAAGACGCATCCCTGCTCTGCTCTCTTATCTCTTCTCCCAAATGTGAACTCCTCCCTATTCTTTGTTCCGTCAGTTGAATTTATCTGTACCTTTCTACATGCAGGAGAGGAACGGGAAAGAAAATGAAAAGAAAACCTTTTTTATAGAAAATCAAATTGACAGAATGCAAACAATGTGATATTCTGAATTAAAGAAAACACAATTACTCTTCAGTGAATTGGAGGGCTGTTTATTTCACACACATTAACTAAAAAGGCATACATATTAAGTGTGAGATTAAGAGCATGCTGAAAGATATTTCAAGAAGGAGTCAAAATGGATCAGAACACACAAATTCGACTTTATGGGCCACCAAGCTGTATGCTGTAAGAAGAGGCGGTGGTCTTCCATCCATCCATCTGCTTCAGGCACAAAGTCCTCAGTTTTTTTTGTCTCAGCATGAATTCTCTATTGTCAGTCCTGCCCACTGGCGTCTCAGAGCTCCCCTGATTGGCTTTTGAGATGGAGGCAGTTGTTTCAGTGTGTCTGCCTGGGAGAGAAAACGTACTGATCAATTATTCAAGAAGAAAGGGTGTGGGAGAGGAAAAAAGAGATGGGGAGAGGTGGTTAAAAAACAAGCACAGCAGAATGGGAATAACCTTGTAACCAATCGAAAATAATTGCAGAGAATAATGCAGTTTTATACGCCTTCCTTCCTCTTCATCGTTCTGTTTCTTGCCTTTGCCTCAATTTCTTTTACATTTACCTTACTACGTGGCTTCATCTCTCTCTCTCTTCTTTCATCATTCTGCCTCTCTGCCTCTTCCTCTTTTCTCTTCATCCCCTCCTCCACAATTTCCAGCCTCCCTGTTTCACTGCCTCCAGTTTCTTCACTCTTCCTGAAAAGGGGGTCAAAAAGACTGATAGCTGTATAAGCAGGTAGCTTCCTGTAAAATATATTCACAAACACAGTCAAGAAGCAATCTGAAGTGATGGAAAATATGAAATGAATAAAAACAAACAGGTTCTATGTGATTCTTGTCAACCAATAATTGCATATTGCAGTGTTTCTCCACTGAATACAACCAACACCTATCAGACAACAGACCTAGAAAATAAAGCTTTGGATGTGAAATACTTCTGCATGTTGACTGCTGAGCCTCTCCATTGCTGCTGTTTAATCATATGTGGTGCAGTGGTTAATGGTGTGATAATGGAGTTAGTGGCTATCTTAACCCTTTAATGAAGTTTCATGTAGCTCATGTAGTTATTATTTGTCTTAAAGGTTTAAAGAGAATTAAAAAGGCACTATCACCTCCATCCTCTCTTTACTGCGATTTTCACCTTTCTTTGTCTTCCCTCATCTTCATTGTCATTCTCTCTCCCTATTTCTCGTTTACGGTTTCTAACATAATTTCCTGCGGAGCATTTATATGCTGGCCACACGGTCACTGTGGCTTTGTGAATATTCATGCATGTCATATCTACCTGGGTCATGGCCGGCATGTGACCCTGTCCTGGATATGAACATGACAGTAAAACTGGACGGTAGAGCAGAAGGTCTAGGGTGAAATAGAGGACAGGTGAGGTGGGTCTTTGATCGTCTTGGTCGCCTTTAGTTAAAGATGGTTCATGAGGACTGAAGTTTCATCACTCATTTCTTATTTGTATTCTCTCATTGTTCGTGCTTCCTTATTTTTCATTCCACGTGTCCCCTGGCATTTCTGGTGTTGAGTGTTTTTAATATATTTGAAACGAGGCACAATGACCAGCCACCGACTTCAGCATGACAATCAGTCTTCTTTTAAATCAATATGTGCTCTATCAGGTGGACAATGCTGGGACTTAAAAGTAGCAGCAGACAAACAGCAGCATGATAGTAGGCTCTGCTTCTTCAGTCTGAAGCATTGTCTTAAACAGCCTGGAAAACAGCAGGCAAACAACATATGATAATAACAGCTTTCAACCTGTCACGTAACCCATTGTTTTCCCCACAAGGTCATGCCCACAAACACCCAATAAAGTGCTCCGTTCAGACTTGATGTTGCCTGGCAGGCAGGCGTCCACTGATTCGTAACGAAATACGAACACACCTCCGTCTGCAGTGCAGCCGCCAAACATCTTTCTCACTATAATGGTAGATTAGTTCAGCTCTGTTACACAGAATTGGTTCCTAACTTGGGTGATGCGGAGACAAGCAGATGTTCCTGGACCCTTGCTAGGCTTTATGTATGTATTACAGAGTCTTTGAATAAATTTCACTTTACATACATTACATTGAGATTTAAGCTTTGTAGGCAGCCTGATTGGAATGCTAAGCCTGGCACGTCAATGCACACCACATGTTGTGTGCAGCAGCCTGCCGACGAATCAGAGGCTTGTGCAGAAATGAACAGGTGCAACACACCCGGGAGAAAGATGGAGGTCACAGTGTGTTAAAGAACTGGCTATTTTCATCTCCACTGACTTTAGCTCTTGTTTCAAAAACACACAGGTGTCAGGCTGAAACAGAGACGCTCACTGATACAGTGGTGAGCTCAGAGGTAGATTCAAGAAAGCTACTGTGTGTGAAATGTTTCTGAAGTAGAGAACACTCAGCTTTACAAGAGATGTACAGATAAAAGAGTACAAATGTTCTATGTTGAAATCAATTTCACAATAGTGCAGCAAGAGCGAGTACAATGAAAGAGATTCAAGAGCGGCATTGCATGATGGGCTGTGTCTTCAGAATATATGTAGTGCCACTTCCCACACTTCATTTTAATGATCCACTTTTCTTCTGCACTGCCAGCAAATATGAGTTAATCTCCCAAATTCTCCTGTTTTCTCTCTCTGGCTTGTAGAACCTCTGAGTAGTGTGTCTTCTTTGGAGGTCCACTTTGACCTCCTGGATCTCACTGAGCTGACTGACATGTCGGATCAGGAGCTGGCTGAAGTCTTTGCTGACTCTGATGAAGAGAACCACAATGAGTCCCCAGCAGGTAAGGCCTAATGAAAACAACGATTCACTCAAGGGTCACAAAGACTCACAAAAATGTAAATAATGTGCACATGTACACTGCAAGCAATAGACCATGCACTTACATACATGCACTTAACATTTCAAATGTGTCGTTTAGGTGTGCAGGCAGATCTGCTGAGCCATGAGACATGCACATATTTTAATGTATGCAAGTGTTAACACAAATCACAAATTATTATGAGCCATGTCGTGTGCTAGCATTTTCTTTCCACTCTTTTGCCCTGTAGCTTCATTTTAAAAAAGCTTGGTTGGGTTAGTGACTTGCACATAAAGCATTTTCCAAATTAAATGTCCTCCTTGCATTCCTTTACCTCAACTCAGTGACAAATACCTGTGTGTGTGTGTGTGTGTGTGTGTGTGTGTGTGTGTGAGTGTGAGTTTCATATAGTTATGGCCCAGCAGGGTCCTAAACAGGCCTGCTGAGCCATAATGATTTGAAGTGACTTCTTCAGGGACTCATCAGAAACATATTTCACAGTGTCATGGATAAACTGCTCTTAAACATTTTAAATGGTCTCACTCTGGTCGATTTTTATGAGAAACAATTTTATTTAGATCCTATCAATCATTCTTGAAAGTAGGAAAGAAAGGAAACAATGTTGTGTTGAGCCAAATTAATCAAATGTGGTAGATGGGCTTCATGTGCATATTAAAGAGCAGAGACAGTTCACCCTGCATGTGTGTCACAGCGGCAGGTACGGGATAAAAATGATTCTGTAAAATGAAGCACAAAATCTTTGCCATGTTTTATTTATGACCTGGGAGCCTCATCCTGCATGCGGACGGTGAACTCTCTCCTCCTCCGACACTCCTGCCTCTCAGCATGCGCACAGGATTTCATGCCAGCTCAAGACTTAAAGGGCCACTGACACCGCTTATACAGTGCCTTTCAAACATCGTATATTCCATACATGGACTGTCAAAACGTTTAAAGCATCAAACTTTCCTTGATAAACATGTCAGACTTTCAATTGTGATGCTGTCATCAACTAGGGGTGTGACCAACCCTCATACTTTGTTTGGCTGAGAATACACAATAAGTTCAAAACAGACATTCAGTGACAGGGCTGACATGGTCATGATGGTCACATTGTGGCAGTGACTTAACAGAGAACCTAAAGGTGGAGGTTGATCACATGTGTATGCAGAGAGATATTGTTTGAATCCACTGAAGCACAGTGCTGGACGAAACCGATTTTGTATGTAAGGACATACATTTCACTCTAGTGGGGAGACAGACATTTTAAAACTTATATATCAGGGTTTTCCTCATATTCTTTCTATGCTGCTATCACTTTTATTTTCTCTTAGATTTCTTATTATAGCATCTCCTCCTTCTTCAACAACATCGTTATCTCCCTTCCTTCTCTTTTCTGTTCATTACTAATGTTCCATATCATGGCACAGCTTGTTATGGGTGAGTTATGGTCCCATTGGGCCATCTGTGCGATATGCTGCTGTCTTCAGCTCCACAGCCAATCATTTAGATTAAAGATGTTATATAGCTCTTAGTGCAGGGGCGCATCTTATGCGATAACCATTTTCTTTGTTTCTTAGTAAAACCTTGTGCATCGTTGAGTGTAGAGTACTCTGTGCTCAAGTAAAAACTAAAACTGAAAACGGTCCAGTTTATAATTTACACAGTGAGGATTCTTAATTAAGGCTCACCCACTTTATTTCTCACTGCTGCTAGTGATAAGACAACTGTAGTGTAAGACAGGTTTGTTCCATGATGGTGTGGTAATCATACTATACCAACACTAGATCATAGGAACAGATTTATTTAAACCTGCAATAGCAGTTTTTTTGTGCAGTCCAGTATCTCACTTCTTTTAGCTCTATTTTTGGTCTCTACCAACTCCTGAGAGAAATATCAGGCTCTTTAGCAGCTAAGCGCTCCACTATGTTCACCAGCTAGTCGCTGACTGTGTCAGTCTGCTGTTTGGTGCCGCAGTGTTTACAAGTCTGTAAGTAATACTAGTATATGACATTTACCTCCCCATGTTCCACAGCCAAGCAGAATAAACAGTTTTAGCTTGTCCAACCTTTCCAACTGTGCTCTCCGACACAACCACACCAAGTTTCCTCAAACTCTTGTTTGACCACAGCTGCTTTTCAGTAGCCAACTGCAGGAGATGCAGCAGCCAAGAGGCTTCCAATCCAAGGCCTCATCTCCGCTGCTCTGCCTTCTGTCAATCAGGATGAAGTCCTGCTATCAGGAGATACTACACAGCTGCACACACTGTTATGGTGTTAAATGATTTCATTTACACAGCCTGAGATCTGTGAGAAAAACTAAATCTCAACAAGGATTCAATGTTTGCTCACTCAGAATGACATTTTCAGATGCAAATGATAACCTCATAATAACCTGTGTCATTCACTCCTGTATTTTCACCTGCAAAAATCACCTGAATAAAAATAGATTGCCATCTGAGAATGTGGCAAACATTTCTTCCTTGTTGAAAGTCTTCAACCTTCCAACATAAGATGTATTATTTTGAGCAGCGCCTTTCTTCAACTTGCTTCTCTCACTTCTACCTGTGAGCTGTTTTTGTCTCACGCTCACCACAGACACAATCCTCCTCTACTTCTCCCTCCGTCTCTTAGCTTGCCTTTATCCGTCATTCCCAATCTCTCTCTCTCTCTCTCTCTCTCTCTCTCTCTCTCTCTCTGTCGGACTCAGTTTGGCTTGTACAGAGGAAGGATAACAATCCCAGATATTGGTCATATGATCACCAAAGACATAACTGTCCCAGTGGTTTGAACATCACTGGAGCTGAATGTGCCAGTAATTATATGCAAGTTAAGGTGCTTTAAGTTGTTGATAAAAGTGTCCATCGAACATCTGATATATTGTGTAGGAGATACTATAGGATGCTAAATCTCGATTTGTTTTCCACCATACGGAGTTGTTGCCCTGTCGCATATAAATTTGTCATTATGAAAATAAATTTTTCTTAATTCTGCAACAGTATTTTAGATCATCTAAAACAGCGAAAGTATATGTTTCACACAAACAAACATTTTCTATTGTCCCATGCAGATGTGCTGTGCAGACAATGACACAATGACAGTGGGGTGTGTGTGTGTGTGTGTGTGTGTGTGTGTGCGTGCGTGCGTGCATGTGTGGGAGAGAAATGATTTATCCAAACACCAAATTATTGCACAAATATCAGCTGTGAGGACCAGCTGTTCTGTTTCATCTGGATTCCCTAAAAACCTCCCTCATTATTCAGCCCTGTAATTTCATGCAAGATGATTTTTGTCTTGAACAACCCTGCTGAAACTATAATAGCAACATATTACTAACTGAATTGGGACAAAGACAGTATAATGAGTGTAAGTTGGTTTAAGGACTGCAATTTAATTAATTTGTGTCAACGTTTGCATTGTAAATGTGTTAGTATTGAGCTGTGTTCTGTGAGCAGTAGACTCTATGTGAATATGCTGAGTGTGTGCCACTGTGTGGATGCCATGTAAGCGTTGAGGGAGAGGTTAAAGGAAGTACAGTGAGGAGAGGAGAGGAGAGGGAGAAGATGGGTGAGCGAGTTCATGCTAAATGTAGGTTCCTGAATAATTCACTTTTCCCTGCTGGAAACAAGGCCTGGTGCTTCAAATCCATTTAAACAGTTACCATAATCTGAGTAACTACACTAGCACATTATTTATGGATGCTTGTGTCTTGTTTGTTTTGTTTACTCTGCTGTCTGTCTTTTTCCATTTTCCCTTTGTCAATTCCTATGTTCCTCTCTTCAACTTTCAGCTACTTGGCAGTTTAAAGCCTAATTCAGATCATCATTCTTTCAGGGACGGTTCAACCAAAATGAGTGAACATGATGAGTTTTACTTCATAGCTAAATTCCAGAGAGCCGACAACATACACTAATTAGAGATTCATCAAGCCTCTCTTTCTGGAAGGCACACAACAAAAGGCTGACTTTGTCCAGTAGGTTTGCTCTTTGTTTCTCACTCAAATGAGCTTGATGAACCATAAAGTTTACCCACATCCCAGAAAAACTACCACAGGCATAGCTTTGGCCTCTTTGTCGTTGGAGCGGTAACAGGGTTTTTAACTGATGACACTGCGGACTATAACCTATTGTGTTTCTGTATGGTTGATTTTGTTTTTCATGTTCAAGTAATATGAGTTGTTTCAGAGCAGGTATTTGACCAAGGATGTGAAGGGATGAAGTGATGCAGAAAATAAGGAACAGAAACAGAAACTCATTGTCCGCTCATACTACTACTACTACTTACTATGCAGCATGTAATGTATCATTCCCATTGTTTGACTGCATTATATAGACAGTGTCTCCCAAGAGGTTACCATCTCTGACAGTTTATGTTTGGTGTTTGTGGTGGAGGACAGAAAGATCTCATTTGAAAAACAACTCTACAACAAACACCAGCAAAATAAGTATTTTTTTTTCCAATCTACTGTCAAAGATAGAAAACCTGCAGTGATGTCCCTCCTAAGGAAGTGAAGCATGTTGTATTCTAGCCCACAGAGAGGCGGTGCAGCTTTCTGTCTTGGATCATTCAGTGGTGATTTATCCTGTAGGAGCACAAGACCACTTTTTATAGAACAGCTCCTTTGAATGTAAAAAGGTCAAATGCCAGTCAACTCACAGCCTTTGGGGCAGCTCCAGGCTTTTGAAGACATTAGAGATTATCATCTTTGAAAACTACTTGCCCCACTTCACAAACACTAATTGGGATGTGCTAGGATTAGCATACACAAATAAAACAGGTGCTGTTTCCCTAAAATGGGTTCAAAGACAAGGACATTGTCACAAATTTGGTGTTCTACAACAGTTGTTGTCCCTGTACCTTCACAGGTTTTCTGTAGGAGAGTCTATTGTTTCAAAAGCATTAAGTTATGCAGCAACAAGCTGTCTGAAGAATCTAATGGCTGCCAGCCAGCAGCACAGAAGTAATAGAGTACAGTACCCCATAGCTCAGGGTACTCTGTGTGTGTGTGACAGCAAGAGAGCCAAGGGAGAGAAAAAAAGGGAAAATCTATGCATGTTATGGGGAGGTATGTACTTACTTTATCCCTCAGGTGTGCAAATGTTCTTCTGTGTGAGCTTTTCAATTATTTTCTTGTTCATTTGTCAAATGTCAGGGCGAAAACAGGTAAACAGAAATCAGAACAATGCACTCAAGGAATGCAAAAATTACATGCCACACACACACTCACACATTATGCAGAATGTGCACATGGCAGACACACATTTATATAACTACGTAGACGCGACAAGCAGTCATCAGCAGGTGTTCATGACGCTTGCTGCAGCAGACTCCTTCATGCTGCTGAGGAGGTTGTTGTCTTTCTCATTAAAATCCAGTGGAGACGCCATCAATCTTCTGAGATCAATATGTCTTTTCTACCTCACCCTTCCTCTCTCTCCCTTTGTCTCTCTCTAATGTAAGTGAGGATATGGATGTGGCTTTAGGGAGATATATAAGCCAGGTACTGAGTGTGACCTTCACTTAACAGACCTAACATTAGACTGATATAGGCAATGTCAGGCAGAGCGAGTTACCAGCTGTCTATCAGTCATTCCCTCTGTTGTTTTGTTGTCCTCCCAGTAGGTTGGACATCACCACCAAGTGGTGCAAAGTGGGACTGAAAGAAAAAAATCAAAAATTTGGTGGCCAATATTAAAAATACAACAAAAGAAACAGTCGGTATAAGATGGCCAAGTTGTTGTGAGTTTCAGCAGAGAGGTTGTTTATGGTATTTATATATTTCCTGGTTTATACAAAGAGAAAGCAGCTTTGTGTGTGAGGAATACTCTTGTGAATCATTTTATATGTCCCTTTAGACATGTCCCTAAAATGTAATCAGTGTGATCCCGGTAATCTTACAATCTGTGGCCTGTCTAGAAATGGCTGGTGTGTATGTGTGTGTGCAGGTATGCTACATAGACTAAAGGCTTTTAATGGCTGGGAGAAAAGTAAACAGCAACTATCTTGCAACTATTTAGTAGGTTTATATGACATAAAAACGCTGCATCTATATTTATGTCTGCCAGGACTTTGGATTCCTGTTGGTAACAAATAGTGGTGTGTTTGGTTCCCCAGGTTCCCACCAGCCTGTGCTGCCCAGAGGTGGGTACATGCGCTCCCCCTCGTGGACACGCTGCAGCAAAGTCGAGACCCCACGAGAGAGAAAGCACCACAGCGACTCGGACACCGCAGAGCCCTTAATGAAGCTGGAGAGGCCGAAGCAGCCGTGATGTCTGATGTGAAACAGCTGGACCGCAGAGAGAGAGAAAACCCAGAGCCAGCCAGACACAACCAGAGTGGGAACACAACGCGGACCAAGAGGCCCCCATCTGCCACTGTGCACTCACATAACGTTTCATGGTGCTGAACAGACGAGTTCTGGTTCAACTCTGGACTTCGTGCTCTACGCTCTAACTAAAGATGTTGAGATGTGCAATACATACACTCTCTCTCTCTCCCTCTCTCTCTCTCTCTCTCTGTCTCTATCTCTCTCTCTTAAACACACACACACACACAATCATAGTTTTTTTTCCATGCAAGGGGTTCTTAATGCACTCTGGGCTGCCAGATGATTTTAAGCTTTGTTTTTTGAATGACAGACAGGGTATGAGGTGAGCAGAATATTAACAGCACCTCCATCCTTACAGCCTCTCAGGGTGGGAAATAGTCTGGACAGCGAGATTGGTTCCTAAATTCTGTCCGCAGCTTGTGGCTAGAGCTTCCATGTGAAGTTCAGATGCTGGGATTCACATTGAATTACCAGGATATGATCTGAAACATAAATCAGCAGAACTGCTCAAAGTAAAATATCACGCTGAGGCTATTACTTAATGTGTTGGCTTGAAAATGTGACTTTTCTTCTCTTTTTCTGTTGCCTACAATTAAGGTAACTTAATCAGTGGAAGTGCACGTCAGTGAGGCCACACTCTTTCTATCCATCACACCTTCTTCATCTTAATGAAGAAGGTGTGCTGTTATTATAATTGCCTAAAAGGAAACATTTGCACTTCTTTCACTGAATTGTATTTACAGTGCCCCACAGAATTATTGCCATTTGGTGCAGATGACACAAAAGATAAACAGATCAAGTAGTGAGCTATATGCAACACACTTTTCCATACTCAAATACTTTTTTTCAAATTTTGTTTAGATGGAGGATTTCTTTATCATTTAAAAAAATGATGGCTGCCAGAATTGCTGCTGCTACGGTAATTAGAGTTGGTCCTTCAAAGTTGGGAGTCAAACTCCATCAACTTGATGGGCAATAATTGATGACGTTAGAGGTGAAGGGAGTCCGAAGGACTTCAGTAAGCTTTGTGTGAATGCCAAAAATACAACAAAGTGCCAACAATTTTGTAATCATCTTTTAATAGATGAATTGAACTCATGATGCAATATTTCACATCTTTCTAAGCAAAAGGTCGATAGCCGATTACTTGATTTATTTATCTCACGTGTAGCTTGTCTATACCAGGTGTGCCAATAATTCAGAATACTGTGACACGATGGATGAAAAGTGACACTGGGATCATAGAAGAATTAATAAAAGTTGTGAAAAAGTATGTTTTATTGTATTGTTTATTGACTACACTTTGGAAAAGCAGCCTCATTCTGTTCTGTGTGGCGGGAACATGTGTTTTGAGTTTCACAGTATTAATTTACACCACTATGAACAAATCTGTGGTCTTCTTTATATACAATTCATTGGTGCAATATCAAAAATTTAGCAGTAGGTTAAAAATGAATTTTGTGTCCACTGTAGATACTGTTTTCATGTCAGTATCAATGAAAACAAATGCTTAAATAAGTGTGCATAAGATTGTAGTATGTGTTATTTAACAGCACCACACAAACAAAATGGTGGAATAAAAATGTTGTTAAAACAAATGTTTAAAAAAAGAGACGGAGAGTAACAATATAGTTCTTCAATTTTTAGAAATTAGATTTCCCTGAAAGAGAAATTGAGGACTGACAAAACAAGATAAAATAAAAAAACAGAACAGTGGGGTATAAAAATTGTTTAATATCTGCGTGAGGCTGTTTCATTTATTCGGACATCTCAATGTAAAATCCACAAGTAATATTCATAAAGCAAGGACATGAACAGTGCATTGTCAAGCAGGCACAAAACACACCATATTTTTCATACACACTGATATACAACCAGCCTGCTCATCATTTATTAATGATTTTCATAATGTGGATTTTGACACCAGCTAACGATGTTCCAGTGACACGCTGGTCGGGGCCATCTATTGGAAAACCTGATTAAATTCCTTTAAAAGGGCCCACGTTGCTCATACTGCAAGATGTCAGTTCAAGTACATTTTCACATTAAACCTGTTTACTCAGCTCAGGAGTTACTGGTTTAACCATTACGACAGTATTAACATGATGATAACAGTGTGTAACCAACCCTTTCAGGAGCGGTCCTCAAATACATGAAATGAGAATGCTACATGAATAGTTATCTATCTTAGCTTGCTTGGCCCACAATTAGAGAAAACATTCAAACATAAGCCACAATTGACTGAAAGGATGACTTCATGAACAACAGCAATTTGTTGTCATGTCAATGCATGTTTGAGGAGGGTTTCCAGGTACAGAGATGAAGAAGGCCACCTAATCCCTCCATGGAAAAGCCAGTTAATCCTGACTTTACTTTGAGCCCTCACTCATTTGTGTTATCCATATGAACTACAGTAAAGCACAGCAAGCATCATCCAGGAGGTCATTTCATAAGATTAACAAAAAAAAAAAGCATAACCAGACTGTGTGAGTATTATGACCAATTGTCCAGAGGATAATGTCATTTTAAGGCAGTTAAGAATACAGAGACTGTGAGGTAGTGTGAGTGAGTGAGGAGTTAAAAGTTTTAAAGCAAACATTTCTGCAGTGTGCTGCCATTTCATTAGCTTATATTTGCTTCTTTCTCAACTCAGTTGTTCCCAGTTCTAAAGTAACCATCAACCTAAAGTAATGGATGTCTACATCAATGCTGACTCTTATTACTTCGGGACACTGAGGAGGAGAAAACAACCTACAGTACATGTGATCCAATAACATTTGTAATATCAGTCATACGTGCACAAAACAAATTTACAAACATGGAGATTTAACAGCTGCCTTTACTGATAAATTAATGAGAACCAAGTTGAGGAGACTTGAAGTCTGCTGGAAGACTATAATGGGACGAAAATGTATAACGTATCTATGTTGGGACACAACGTCCCAGAAATGTAAGAATGTCGTCATTGTACAATGATGTGAAGAAAGATTTGAAACAGTCAAAAGTACCTTTGAAATTAAACATCTGCAAAACAAGAGAAGAAACCTGGTTTCACCACTCAGAGAAAACATTTCAAATATTTCACTATCAACATATGAAGTGGTGGCTGAGACTGGAAGAGTTCTTATTAGATTTACAGATTTATGGAAATCTTTAGCACTGACTAAAAATAAGCATATATTATGCTGAACTTAAGTAATAAGAGCAATGGGCCTCAGTATAAAATGTATCTCATGTGATACCAGCACAGTGTGTAACTGAACAATACACACTAATGTACCGGTCACATGATGTCAACATGTCACATGTTTTTTTGTGACCTAAATAACTTTCCTAAGCATGACTACAGATTATTCTGTGGTCTGTCTGTCCGTGTCATTGCACTGCAGGAGTGAAGAAGGCACCTCTTGTGAACTGAAAGCCACAAACTGCACTCTTCACAGAAGTGTTAGCTTACTGACTTTAAATTGCCCTAACATTCAAATGATGAGTATTTTTTTAAATTCCCACTGGAACAAAACGTCCATAAAGAAATTGCATAATCAAGGCCATTTAAGACCTGTGCAACACAACACCGTCCCTCACTTTGCAGCTGTCCGTGAGATGAACAAGGGATTTTTTTTCAGTGCCCTGACAGGCTGCAGTCTGGACCAAATGGTGCTGCACTCGAGAAATATTCACCTAAATCCAGTGGAATATTTGCATTGAGGCTGCGTGACCACCTACAGGTAAAGGGCTGATTTGTTTTGCCGATTCTGTGGGTGTTTTTCATCCCCTTTGTTTTTGTTCCAGTTCTTTAGCCCTACAGGTAGAGACGTGTCCTCCTCAAATTCCCCCAGCCCGTCAACAAACTCTTCATATGATGACGTCTCTAGAAAGGGCCGAGATCCTAGCAGCTCCACCATGTCGGCCTTGTCCAGAATCTCCTTTTCTAGAAGACGTTTCGCCACCTGTAACACATGACCAATAACAGTAAACAACAGGCATTTTAATGACGATGGCTAACTTAAGGTGCCATCTTCCTCACAATCCTTCTAACCAGTGTTTGAAAATGCTAATTTAAGCAAACCACAAAAGAGCCATCAATTGCTGCTTCACACTGTTCGGTGATCTGCTCTGAAGTACTTTTCGTCTTTTGAATCGTTCTCAGGACAGATGATAACAGTTCTCACCTTCTCCACCATTTCTTTCTTATCGGTGACGAGCTGAAGTGTTCGCTGGAAGGCAGTATCTATAAGCAAGCGGACCTCCTGGTCTATAAGCTGGGCTGTAGGTTCGCTGAAGGGTTTCTGAGTTACTATGTCACCCTGCTGAGGCAGGTCAAAGGACACCTGACCCACCGCCTCGTTCATTCCAAACTGTACAACCTAAAATATGAAGAGAAATGAGCACTGTGAGTCAAATTACAACGGTGTTGCTTCAATTCAAACCAACCACTTCTTGTGTGGCTTAGGGTCTTCAAGTTGGTACTGTAGCAGTTTGTCTGCAGGAAGCTACTTGTTCGTGGAGTTCAACTGAAACAATAATATTAGCGTTCAGTGACTCGTGAGCTGCTGTTTGAACATGTATTCTACGTTCACTTAACATACAGAATGAAATCACTCATTTTGTAAATAGGGTTGTCGTTCATTATTACCTATTTTTAAGTATTAATATGTGTCATTACCACATATTGAACTACTTCTATTTCAGCAGAGAGTATGACTCACCACTGAGTCCCAATCACATAATATTTCATTAGTGTATATTTTGTATCCATGATCACATACAATAGTTAATTGATTACCTGTGCATAGGCAGACTGCGTGACTTTCCTGAGGTCATCCTGTGCCCCTGTGGTGATTCGGCGAAAGAAAACCTGCTCAGCCACGCGACCCCCCAGCATCATGCACATTCTGTCAAACAGCTGCTCCTGATTGAACAGGTACTGTTCCTTGGGGAGATACTGGGCATAGCCCAAACCTTTTCCTCTGGGAACAATGGACACCTGAGGGAGTACATTATAAATCAATTTAATTATCAATATAAGTGTTTGGGGAAATCCTAAAGTGATTGTAGAAGGTAAACAAAAGAGGATTATGCAAGGTCTGCAGAGGAATTCAGACAGTCAAGCAGCAGTGCGAGAGAAAAGAAGTGGTCTGAGTACCTTAAGTAGGGGGTCTGCATGTTCTAGGAACCAGCCCGTCACAGCATGTCCTGCCTCATGATACGCCACAGTAGTCTTCTCTGGAAGCTGCAGTACCTGAGTCTTTTTCTCCAGACCTGAGAGCAAGGAGCATGTTATACCAAACAGTTTTGTACAAGCATTCAGTAGATACAGTTGAGGGGATGGTGTCTTTATCTTTGAGTAATGCATGAAATCACACTGTTAGTACAGTGGAATCACATACTTAAAAGGGAAGTCTCAATGAGATATATTAGGACATATTGTAAGTTACTACATTAACAGCCTGTATGAATATCAAGCACTAAGTTCATATTATAAATATAAAATAGTATCCAATATAAACAGTATGACAGTATATAATTGATCAAAACTTCATACTATAGAAGTGTATAACAAAATTAACCACTTTAAGACCATTGCTTTTACTACGAACTAACATAATGAAGGTGTATAACCCATATCTAACAGTCATCCTATGAGTATTACTGTCATAATATCAAGTGTTATTACATTTGGTCACTTACCTCCAATAATTCTGTCGACTGCCAGCTCAAAGTGCTTAGTGCTGACATGTTGGTTGAGGTGACGTGCAGCTATTAGAGCGGCCTCATTACACACATTAGCAATATCAGCCCCTGAGACACACAGGGAGACACAACAACCACGTTAGACTGTGGTGTTATAGAAACAAAATACAGCAACAGATACAGGAGACGAACTCTTTGAAAGGATTAACATGAACTCATATCTCTTGTTCTTACCAGTAAAACCTGGGGTTAGTGCAGCTAGCTTCCTGGCCAAAGGCTCTACTTCTATACTGGAGTCCAACTTCAGCGGTCTTAAATGCACCTTAAAGATGGATGCCCTGCCTTTAATATCTGGTGGGCCTGTGGAAAAAAAGGCAACAAATATTATCATGTATTTTATGTTTCAGGACATCTTCTTTTTACTCTAAATTACTTCAAGTCAAACTGAAGCAGTATAAAAGAGGTGGTGAAGGACGTAAGCTACAGAAAGTCACATATATTTTGTAGAGCTGTGCACCAAATCCTGTGCAACAAACTGGGCAGTAAAGTGCAACGCTGAAAGACATTGCAAATCCTGTGACAGCTCTTGCTGGGAGAGGACTGTTTTCATGGACAAGCAAAGTCAAGGTCAATGCGGACAGCCTCTCAAAAATCTGAATATTTTGGAGCGTATATCTGGAGGTCTGCTGAGAGTGACACAAAGGTAGTCGAGAGTAAAGGAGCATTTGAAGGACCCTTTAACCTCCTAAGACCCAAGCTCTATCTTAATTTCTCTTTGCTATTTGGGCTTATTGGGACCTGATAAGTATAAAAACTAAGCATCATCTGTTGACATGATGTGGTTCCGCATACGGGGACAATTTTGAATTTCCATATAAGCAGAATTCAGTATTATGGTATAACCCAAAATGTGATGCCCACGCATGTGGATGCCAGGTCTTAGGAGGTTAAGCAATCATTAAACTTGTAGCCTTATTAGATTATTTAACACAATGCATTATTCATGCAGGTTAAAGCTGCATTTATTTTGTTTAATCTTCATTATGATGTAATACGTTATGTAACTAATTAGTGATCAAACATTAATTAGTTATGTGACTGTTTTTTAAGCATCTTTATCCGGCCAATACTGTTTACATGTAACAACAGAAAGACTAAAGGAAAGGCAACACAGAAACTCAACAACACAGTGCAGAGCGGTGTGTCCCATCCCTCATGCTGGCCTCCAGTCAATCTAATCCTTCTTTTATGGAAAGCCAGCTCTCTCATTTTGACCCACTTTTCTTTGTCAGAGAGAAAACTGCCCTGCCCACCATTGTCCAGCACTGCTGGCGCAAAGTAAATTAGATCTTAGCAGGCAGAAAAAGATCAACCATTTTAACCCCAGAGATAAAAGCGCACAGCATGCAACACACGCTTTTAATGACATAACATGCAAACAGGTGCACAAAACAAAACAAAAGCAAATCTAATAAGGTCGAAGCTCATTTGTATGGAAACCATTCAGTGAGTACAAGATATGAGTGTCTGTCAAGCGTAGCAAGTTAAATCTGGGTCTGTGTGGTGTGCAGTAGTCCACAGGTGGGGAGGCATAGTAACATATTCATGCATCAACGTAGAATTATAAAACCCAAGAGGGGAAAAAGAGAATAAAAATGCAGGTCTGAGAGGAAACTTGAGTTCAAAGGAACAAAAACTGCATCACAAAAATGGAAAAGTCAGCCTGGTTATTTGGGATGATTTCAGGGGCAAAATGTAAATAAAAACCTGTAGATCACTCTTAATTTGCAATAAGTGGTACTGCAGGGACAAGATAGCAAGGAGGTCGGTTGCTTAAGTAAACCAAATGTATCTTAACTAATTTAGAAATGACAGTAGACTCACAGGAATGTTAAAAACAAACTAGACAACCTTGACAGTGATAAATGATGATGTAGAGAAAAGATTTAGAGATAAATGTCATTCATTGAAATTAGAAAGCTAGAGAGGAGACAGCTGGATCAGATGAGAGCTATACTTTACCTATGTATATATGTCGATCAAAGCGTCCAGGCCTCATCAAAGCTGGGTCCAGGATATCAGCTCGATTGGTGCCCGCTAAAATGATCACGTTAGTGCTACTGTTGAACCCTAGAATGATAAAAACAAATAGCATACAAACAATAAATACTGCACCAGGAATGGGACAAAGGCGCGAACACTGACAGAGATTACATAACTGCCTACCGTCCATTTCCACAAGCAGCTGGTTGAGGGTGTTTTCCTGCTCGCTCTGGCTACCAAAGTTCCCTCCGCCTCTCTTCCTGCCTACTGCGTCGATCTCGTCAATGAAAAGGATGCAGGGGGCATTTTTTCGAGCTTTGGCAAACGTATCCCTTATCTAATATGGAAAAAGCAAAGAGATGTTTAATCAGTATTAATTACTACCGTAGTTAGCATCATTTCCAACAGTGTTATTAATGTATTATTTAAACATAGAGAGAAATGCAATAGTAGATTGTCCTCTATGTTCGATCTTCGACTTCACAATTCAAAGAATTATTGTGTTTACAGATGATAATCAGCTTCCAGACTCCTTGGCAGAGTCAAGAGGCATTTAGCCCAATACTGACCCGAGCTGGTCCCACGCCAACGAACATTTCCTGGAACTCTGAGCCATTGACTGTGATGAATGGGACGTTAGCTTCTCCTGCAGTAGCTTTAGCTAACAAGGTCTTGCCAGTGCCAGGTGGACCCGATAACACTGCACCCTGAAAACAAAGGTGTTACTGTGTTACTTAATGACCAAAACAAATGACTCAGTGAATACATCACCAGGTGGAGAAATTTCCCTCCTAATTTTCAGCTCATACACTTACTCTCCCCCCCTACCCTATACCACAATCCTTTATGATATACAGTATGGCACACCTTTGGGATCTTGGCTCCTAGGTCCTGGTACTGCCGCGGGTTCTTCAACAAGTTGACAAACTCCAAAATCTCCAGTTTGGCCTCCTCACAGCCGGCAACATCCTTGAATCGAATGCTGATGTTGTCTTTTATTACCTTGGCTTTGGATTCGCTCATGCTAAAGGGGTTTCCCCGCCCCCTACCTCCACGGCTTCCTCCCATTGGTCCCTGCCGCGTGGCAAAAAGTAAAAAGCCGACCAGCAGTAAGGTTGGGAGAATGCTGACAAGGAGCGCCCTGTGGGGAAAGAGAAAGCAGCTCCGTTAGCCATCAGCATCAACATGAGCAAATCCAAAATGCATAGAAGTCACTTCAATATGAAAGTTATCAGATGAAATTCTCACCCATCACTTTCACTGCTGTAGAATACAGGTACTTTCTGTGTGCAGTCCAGGCCCATGTCTTGCTGGGCCATCTCCAGGTTGTGCTCAAATGAGTCAACACTGCCAATGTTGAACCACAAATAGCTCTGAAACATACAACAGAAAACATATAACATGCAGTATACAATATATGCTTATACACTTTAAACAAAGTAAGACTGTATTACTTTTAAAGAAGAAATTACAAGGAAGAAATAAATTCTTCCTCTAAGAAATGAAATTAATAAATTTCATAAATTGCACCATTGTTCCTTTCAATAAACTCACGGGTTTTGCTGCTACAGCCTAAAACTAAATCATGATTCGAAACCAGGACTGACCAACAGAGTGCTACTAACCACTTCTGATGTTTTCACTCCATGGGCAGGAATTACTTTGACATACTGTTTATTCACAACCTCCAGGTGATCCACCTGCGTAGAGAGCACAATAATACATATGTTCACATGGCAGCAGAAACAAACGTGCAGACAAAAAGACACCCACATTCAGAAGATTCCAAAACTCTGTCTCTCACCAAGCCTCTGCTCAAGTAGTGGTGCACAAAGTCCTTCCAGGAGATCTGGACCCCCGTCTCTCGGAAGTAAAAGTATAGAAAAGTTGAGGTCATGCCTGCTGCACCTATTGCAATGTTCCGCACAGCTTTTTCATCCCAGGGAAATTCCTCCTGTTAGATAAAAGAAGTGTCGGAAGAGAGAGAGACCAATCGATTAAAGGTGTCAGCATGCCAATGGATAACATGCCTCTCTTCTCACCCTGCAGCTGCAGCATGCTGCCTCTCAGAACAACTATGAGCACATTTTTAACAGTACAGTGTGACTAGTACAGTACTATATGTTAAAAAATCAAATATCAATTTCTACATTTGAAAGTTTAGAAAGTCTGACAACAATATATCAACTTATATTGATTTTCTATATTTCTACATCTACTATAACTATATCATATCTACAATAATTGTATCATAATATAAGGATACTATTATAACAGTATTACAGACCAGGATAGTCATTTATGTGACTACCAAATTATTGAGAATGCAACTTTAACTTGCACTAATAAGTAAGTAGAATCAGGTTTAGGTTTTACCTTAAAAAATCTCAGGTTCCAGCATTTTAGTATTCGTTATTAGTGTTTCTGTGTAGTGTATTTTACTGAGCCGGATTTTAATAACTGAGGAAATAACAGTAATATTCTGGCTGTGATTCGCACCTGAAAGCGTGTCCACCAGTGTGACTCTTCCTTTTTCCCTCCTCTTTGTTTTTCATCGCCATCATCATTTGTGTCCCGCCCTTCACTTACAAGAGATTCTGGCTTTTTGGTATTTTTATCTAAAACAGTAACAGAAAATCAGTCATACACTGTAGAAGAACTGAGAACAGAGGATGCATATAATGCTGCTTGTGACGATGACTCAACCCTTCCTCACCTTCAGCTGATTTGTTGACGCTTTCTTCACTCTTTGGGAAAAACTTTTCAAAACCTAAACCAATTCAACAGCAAACACACACACACAACAAAAGAATTACGTTCAAATGGCTCACACTGACCCTAAAAAGATTTAGGTCAACATTACATGGTGTTACAGCATTAGGGGTGTAATTACCTCTTGGTGGTTTGTTTGAGCTGAGGAACCGAGCGAGTGGGAAACTGTGTTGATGTAATCCTCCACGTCTCCGTTGGATCAGCGACGTCTTCTGAAATAAAGATACTGTATGATGAATTTTAGCAGTGAAGGCAGCGCCATAAAGACAAAGACTTGTACAAGAAATATACAGCCGAAGGGCCTTAACTCAACATGCTATATGCTATATAACAGATGTTGTTACACCTCATGATGATCCACAGTCCCATAGTATCTGCAGCCTTTATGAATCAGTCATGCAGACTAGCTTTCACGTTGGTATGAGAAATCTGTCCGGCAACATGTTTTCTTCCAAACAACCCCAAACAACATTATTTTCAGGCTTACTGAAATCTCATTATGACCAGGGCCTCCTGGCCTGTGTTACGGTTAACCTAATTTCATTAAGTCATTACGACATTGTTGCAGATAACACACTTATATTCGACACCGAACAGTTTCTATAAAGCTCACATGGTGTTTACTTACATATCTGTCACCTGTGCATATTAAACACGGCTGAAATTATTCTTAAGAGGTTACAAGCCCTGTTGGAAGTTGCTAAAATATGTGTTTCTTCCACACAACTGCAAAATGTTTGATCATTAGAGCACTACTGATCCTGGATACTCTTTAATCCCAATACCATTATTGAGAATTCTAAAAATCAGACAATATTATGTAAACTGATTTTGTCTACTTACATTTTTCATATCAAGATATACTGGAGTAAAGATGTGTTATTGTTGAAAAATAAACTTGATCATTAAAAAATAAAAACATATTTAAAATGAGAAAACCTCAAGTCAAATAAACATTAAAATGCAGGCAATAAAACATGTATAGCAATTTGTATAGCAACTAAGATATCTGTAATAACCCAGTATCCGCTACTAATATCAGCCTGTCAATGTATCGCTGGGCTCTATTTACCATGCAAAGTTCGCCAGAGAGAGAAATCACAGGAATAGTGTTAAAATACAGGAGATCAATGTATCAATGTAATCCATATTTCCATTCCTTTTTACAAGAGTCATTCCCCAATGGAAAATATCCCTCATGTGCCAGCTCTATTCAATAACTTGAATCTATTTTAAAACGTGAATGCGACTGAATGAACGAATGAATTAAGAATGAACACAGTAATGGACACAGACACGCCCCCCTCAAACAAAACATTATGAAACTGAGGAAACCGACTTATAAACGAAGCATTATCAAACGGAAATATCGTGAGAGTACAAACAAAGTTCGTGCAAAGGAAAGACACATAAACAGTGGTGCAGTTTGTTTGTTTTTAGGGGGGTCTGATGCCTGCACGGAGGAACACTGTGTTCTTTCCCACGACAGACCTGAAAAACAGTCTCACAGAGCTGCAGCTCATGCAGCTCACTGTTATTCAACGAACTTGCAAGTAGCTGTTTGCTAGAACACGTTTACATTCATCGTTGTTTTGTCTGAGAGGACTGCAGCGAGTTTGCATAACAAGAAGAACAAAAACTATGTCACCGTACCGAGGCGAGTGCGCCGCTGCTGCGAAAAGTAGCTGAAATTGTGGATAAGTCTCGGCTCCACGTCCGGGCCGTCCGAAACCGGTTCCGAAAGTGCCCGACACTCACAGAGAGCAGCCCCATCGTGTCAGCTACTTGCTCTCTGCTTCACTGGACTGATCCTTGCGAGCCATCAAGAAATACCGTACACCAGATGACAACAACCACACGTCATCTCGCGAGAGTTCGGTTACAAAAGAGCATCGGGAGGTTTCAGATGAGGGAAATTTTTGCCCTTTAAATTAATCCGAAAGGCAGATTTTTCTTTCACAATTTGGGGCTTAAATCCTGTCCGGAAGGCCTCCAAGCTGACGCATTCACAGTTCTTTGTTTAGGAAATAATCTTTTTGTCTGGCAGTCTACAGATATGTCAACACATCCAGCATTCATTGCGTCCAAGAGGGACACGTGGTCATGTGGACGGTGGTGATAAACTTTCCACCTCCCTGAGAGAGGATTTCCTCCATGGGGTTGAGGAAAAGTGACGCCCCTCTGTGACTGGAGGAGATGAAGAAACGCCACATAGTCTCCTATGATTATATAATGATCACTCCCCCTTTCTCACCTGGCACAAGTCTTTCATAGAAGTCAAGGACTGGAAACAGGCGCTCAGGGGTATATGTATTTTTGGATGTAGGTGTAGCAGAACGTAACACATAGTTTTCTAATTTACAGTAATTTTGTGTTAAGTTGTTTTTGTTGACATGTTTGTCAACATGTGCAAAAATGACTGTAAATACACAGAGTTTTGGTGGTTGAATTTGAATGAGACAGAAACAGTTCATGCATTTCCAAAGATGTGGTCATTGAATGCATTTTGTGTCAAAGCAATGAAGTGATCAACAGTTAAGTCTACACTGACTTCTGTTAAGCTGACTGTGTGAAGAGTTCTCAGTATTTTTTGTAGCATGTTTGTTTGGTTTTTTGTTTGGTTTTTTCAAGAGTCAACTTTATGAGACACAGGATATTATAGGTGGGTTCACTGGGTTCATTCTGTATTCATGCAGCAGTCTGTATGAGACCAGACTTGGTATCATTTTCAACTGCCTGTTATATCTTGTATTTTAAATTCTAACATTAATAATAGTAACATACATTACAAGGAATTTGCCGTGGTCTGAAGGTGCTATTGTTTTGACAACAAATATGTAGAATATAAAAGGTAAAATAAGAATAAAAATAAAAACAAGATAAGAGTGGATTTGAATGAACAATGATTGGATTTGAATTTGGGTCCAGTTACACAGGTCATACTGTACTTTGCATGATGTTGCATAATGATTGGCGGGAGTCCAAGTCCTGGACCTGGACATTTCACTATATAACCAGTGGTGGAAAGTAAGTACATTTACTAAAGTACTGTACTTAAGTACAATTTTGAGGTACTTGTACTTTACTTGAGTATTTCCATTTTCTGCCACTTTATACTTCTACTACTACATTTCAGAAGGAAATATTTATTGCTTTAACGATTAGTCAATGACAGAAAATTCACTATTCTCAATTTTGATCATTGAGTTATCGGTTTGATTTGATTGGTCTTCTATGATTGTAAACTGAATATCTTTTTGACTGTTACCAGACTTTTGAAGATGTCCCCTTGGACTCTGGGAAACTGGGATGGACATTTTTCACAGTTTTACGACATTTTATAGACCAAGCGATTAATCAAGGACTAATCAGTAGACTAATCAATAATGAAAATGATCATTAGTTGCAGCCCTAGAAATACTGTACTTTTTACTCCACTACATTTATCTGACAGCTATAGTTACATCCAACTTTAAGATTTTACGTAAAATCATGATAAAATAAACTACCCAGCAGTATAAAAACATTTTTAAACGCTGTGATTTTTAGTTTTATTCATGTTTACAAATATTACAGATGTAAACAGACGTTTCACAGCATCACAAACCATTCAAGTATTAGTATTAGCTTGTTGTTTAACACCTGTCAATAAGTTTGAGAGTAATGCATGGGTCAATCTTGCATCTTGGGGGCTACTTTTGTTGACAGTTGAGTAACAGATTGTACTATTTAACATAATATGTACATGGATTACCAAATGGGCCCACGGGGCAGAGGTGGTGTCAAGGGGTCAGGTGAGGGGGCCAGAGAGCTGCTAGCTAAAAAAATAAGGGAGAGTCTTACACATCTGAGCCAATGGGGCCCATTAAGTCATAATTCATCCATGAAACGGTGAAAGTTGAACTTGACTTGATCACAACACTGCAGCTTTAATGCATTTCATTCCTTTATTCATGCACTACTTGATGTTTTACACGTCTGTCCATTTGTTTGAAAAAAAACAAAACATCATGCTGAAAGATAACACAGCCAAAACTCATTGTTTTAAAACAAATACTTAACGCCAACATTTACACATTACCAAAGGTGTCACTTAACATCTTTGTCATCTCTGGACAAAATGTGCTATAGGTACTTCAAGACTGAAACCATTAACATGATGGTAAGTGTATTAAGATGTTTGGATGACGGCTGTATGCAACCTGACAGTCTTAGGCACACAATGTTCACATCTATCTGCTACACTGCACTAAACTGAGCTGGATTAAACACAGACCCAACTGTCTACAATGAGTTCAGTATTGAATGAAAACATATTGAACTTCCATATTCCTTTTCTTGTACTGGCAATGCATGCTTTGATTATACATCTGTTGCCAATATATGTATCTGTATTTTAAAGTATGGTTTTATTGATTGTATATACACAACCTTTCTTGACAGCCAGTATGCAAGCCATATCATTTTTTTTTCCAGAATCCAGGGTGGCTAATTGACAATCATCAAACTCAAAGCAGGCCTATACTTTAAGGTAAAAATGGAAAATGGAATGCTGAAAAGAAAATATTGCTTTTAGGCCTGGAAATATATTTTTAAGACCTTTTAAAGTCTTAGTAGTATGAGACAAACAGCGTTGGAAATGATGATGGAATATGTATAAATAGGGGAAAAAACGAAAGTTACAGTGATGTTATGATCACATAGTTTTACAGATTTAATTAATTTCTTATTGTAAACACATTAAACACTATGCATCCTACTAAGTTATATGACCTTTTAAACTGATGCTCGGATATGACATCTCAGTGCAAGGTCACTCACTTCACTTTTTTTAAAATAAAAACATACAACTGGAAGCTGAAAGGCAAATTTCTGGTTAATATAATGTAATGATTTTGTCTTTGGATGCTGGAGTTGTAATCCTTAAAATTCAAAACCATTTTTCGTATATGGCAACCTTAAAGTGTAGTATTCAGCAAAAGTTGGCAGTATAGATTAATGCAGTCGAGGCTTGTAACAGTTAATATACAACTCCTGCATGCATCACCTCTACTGATGAGGTGGCTTTTCTCTATAGGGCTTTTATTTTGTACATTTATACAAGCAGACACACACACACACACACACACACACACAAACACACATCAACACGAATCACTCACACGAACACACATACACAGTGTTCAGTACATCCAATTTTAGTATGGATTAAAAAGTTGGATAAAAATATATATATATTAATTTCCAGATGGGTTTCTAAGTACCCTGCTTCATTATGTAGTGAACAGGAAGATAAAGACACTACAGCTCTGAACAAATGCACAAAACAAAAGACGAAAAGCTTCTATCAGACTTTCTTGATCACAAGGCAAAGTGCAACATCCAGTAACAACAGGTGGTCCGCTCCAGAGCTATGCATCTTTCACGTCTGACTCCTCGTCCTGCTTGCGGTCAGTCATTCGCGTACATCGTGGACAAGTTGTGGAGTTGTCATAGTAACAATCTCTAAAGAGACACATAACAAACACCAACATATTAATGGTGTCCGTTTGGGTAATGTGTTGTTTTTCATTTTAAAGGGATAGCTCAGTTCAACTGTACTGTTGCTATCTACAGTATGTTCAGTGGGACAAACTCATTAATACCTTCCTTATTTCTCTGTATGCAGTTTGAAGGTTTGTTAATTTGTGGTCTTAAACAAGATTAGCCCAATAACTGGACGTCTTTGGGATTACGAGTCGTTCCACTCAAAAGTCCACTTTTCTTTTTTAGAACTGAGGCACTTTGTACCTGTTACCACAAATGTTTTCACAAATACATTTTAAACAGCTTACAATCACATAATTTGCATTATTTTTCATTCTGACTGGTTGGTGGTGACTAACCTGTGGAAGACGGCAGAGCACTCGTGGCAAACTGAGGTGTGACTGTCAAAAGGGAACAGGATGTCTCCTTCCTTGCACAGCTCACACACAAATCCTTTGGCCTGACAACGCTACAAATACACACATACAAAATGGGACAGAAAGTCAGGGTTTCAGGACGGTTATGTGTTTTCTACTCCTTCAATAAGTACCTATTGCCTAATAATAGATACTACAAGGTTACGTTACGTGTGACCACACCAAAGTATGCTTACTAACAAAGGGAAGTGATTAGTATTGTTCTTTGTGCATGAGCTCACCTCACAGTCTAGTTTGATGTGCTTAGCAAACATGGTGTGGATCTCTGTGAGGGAACAGCTGAGTCTGCCACTGGAGATGTCAATCAAATCCTGTAGTGAGTACATGTCATCGTTCTCCACAAAGTGCTGCCGATCGTGTAGCTGGTGAACACAAACACAAAAGAAAACTATTTATGAAAATGTCTTATAGGATCGTAAAACGTATGCAACTTGCATACCATGACACCCAACCCTGCAGAGGGAAAATATATTAAATAAATGTATGAGATCATACTAACCAAAAAGCACTTAAACGTGGACTAAAACAGTTTTTTCAATACTTTTGTCTGTTGGAATGCCTTTTTAACAGTTTCACAAATATCAATGCACATGTTGCAAAGTTCTAACATACTAGGAGGACAAATTACAAAAAAGTATTTGAGCTGATACTGAACTTGTCCCAAGAATAGTCAAGTCAAGTTGACTGTATTTGTAGGGGTCTAATGTCAAGTACAGTGTCTCAATTTAACATCAGGAACCTTTCTCCACTTCCACCACACGGTGGTGCTGTTAGATTGACTTTGCACCATGCAAAGTCAATCTAATTTGTGGTGAATAGATATTGTAAACACATGCTGACCTGTAGTAATAGCCGAGCCTCCATGGCCTCCTTACAGGTAATAAAATAGGGTTTCATCAACAGAATATCTTGGCGCAGTTTCTGTAAAGGAAAACACACATTTTGCTGTCAGTCACACTTAATGATCTCTGTGCTAACAGTACTCCATACAAAAGCTGTTTGATTTTCAGCATAAAAGCACCTGTTGCAAAACATGGAGACAAAGTGCCAGAAAGGGTTGGGTATAGAAACAACTGTAACAGTAACTATAATGAAGATGTCAAGGTTAAATAATTTCAGAAGGGATTCCAGGTTAAAACTGATAACACACAGCTGTCAAAGATAATTAGATACACTGATAACATTTTACTTCAAGCTCCGCAATATCTTACAGGGTCTTTACTAGTGCCTACCCACCCTGATCTCAACCAGTTCCTCCACAAAGTTGAATAGCAGCGGGTTGATTTCTTTCAGCTTCAGCACAGGTCGTGGCATCATCAGGGCCAGGTAGCGCAATGAGGAACGACAAACCTGAAAAAGAGGCACCCTGTCAGAATACAGACGGGCTGAATACGCCCACATGAACACACTATCACCCCTTTTATACCAACACAGTGACGTGGGTTAAACCAGTATTGGTAGATAATGCGCATAATCTGACCTATATTCCCAAAACCTCCTCCTGACCTGGGTGGAACTTGAAAGTGGGTCAGATGCTGACTGGCTTTCATAAACAGGCATTTCTATTAGAGATGGGAATGTAATTTAATGTTATTGGAACAACATTAAGCTGACTCCCCTTGAGACATTTTCTTAGACTCGACAAAGCTCCTTTACAGGCTGTGTAGCACTCCTCACGACTAGCATATTGACTTTGACATATGAAATAAGTGGAGTGCCCCCTTAAGTTGATTTGATGCTTCTGTAATATAATTCTGTGTAATTCTGATGTTTAGCAGTAGCATTTACAGTTGCAGTTACAGATCTGAGTCTCTTTCAACAGCGACAAACGGACAATAATACACTGTATTGACACATCCAAAGACTCAAACGCTGCTGTAACATGTGTTAAGTAAACCCACATCATACACTCATCTCCTGTTTGAAAGGGGTATTACTAAAGACGTCTCATAGATTGATATATAAAAGATGAAGGGCAGAAGATGTTTTTACATGTTGAGTGGCCACACGTATTCTATGGTGGCTGTTGAGGGTACCTTGCGTGGTTCAAACTCCCAGTTGTGGATGACGCGAGCTGGGACAATGGCTGTGTCATTCCAGTGGCATGTGCTGCAGTAATATTGGCCTGTGTAGTCACACTGTCTGGCTTCACTCGGCACGCCCCCTACAAGATAAATACGGCAAAGTACAGTCAAAACTATTATAAATAAAATTATAAATAAAAATGTTAAATACATTTCAAACACCCTGATTGAACATGTAGTGTTTGGACATGTAGGAGAGAATAAAGATTTCCTGAAAATGATTCCATGTCAAATATGTGCACACTCAACTTTTCTTAGCTCAGTAATTTCGAATCAGCAACTTCTGGATGGCTGTAAAGTAACCTTATGTACAACTTTGTGCACATGCCTATTAAACTTAAGTTCGATCAGTTCAAATCAGCCTACATAAATCGCTTTTATATCTTCTGTTTCCCTATTTCAACTTGCCAAACACAAACTAACACAGTACATTTGTACTCACTCAGTGAAATAGGAGTGCGACATTCTGCACAACGGTAGTCTTGCCGGTCTAGTCCTATCTCAGGGCAGATGCTAAGCTCGTACTCCGACTGGTGGCTGACCTTTGACCTGACACAGGGCTTTGTGATCATGTTCATACACTTACTATGGCAACGGTAATAACAACCTGAAACAAGAAAGGGACAAACACACACATGATGACATTACCACTATACCCAATGGGTTTGGTACGATCGGCTGGTTAACGGATTTGAAGAGCTGCACAAAGATGCTCCCACTGAGTCCACTTTTCAGAAATCAATTCTGAGAAAATTAAATGGAAACCTGACAAAATAAAATTAAAATCTAAAATATTGAATCAAAGTCTGAGAATTCCTGTTCTCAGATAGTAGCACATCTTAACATAACAGTATGCATGTGGAGCTTTGAGAGAGATGGTGGGATTGCAAATGAATCTCTGAGGAAGCACCATATTGTGAGCTCATGCATGGAGCACAAAAAAGGATACTCAGATAGAGCTGGTATGATATTTTGGTGCGGTATCAGACTGATACACTGAGTAGTGTGTCTCACCTGTGCAGGTATACCAAGTCTGGATAAGGCCCCAGATGATAGTGCTACATTTGTCACAGGTCTGTTTCACGCTCTTGCTCTTTTCCTTGGAAAAGCGGTGCTCCAGTAGGACTCTAAGATTAGGCTCATCCTCCTCAGGGTCCTTTTAAAAGGGACAAAGTGCCAAAACAAAATTCACCAGGACATCCAACAAAGCAGTAACACCACCTCCTAGACTACATTAGGCGTTCATATTATGATCTGATACAAACTCAATAAAATTATTTTATTTGTATAGTCCTTCTGTTCTCGCTGTATGATCCTCCCTGAAGCATCAAAGACAATATCTACTTCCCTGACAGAGCTTGCCTGTTCAACTTGCATCAGATGGCAATTCAACATTCAGCTGCATTTTTATATCACAAAGTGCTCTGGGAAATTTCCTTTTAGTATACAGCACTGCATATGACATTCAGCTGCTTCACATGATATGGTTCCAAATGGCACAATATCAGTAAAAACTTAAATAACTCTTTTCCATAAAATGCAACTAACTGATAAATGGATTTGTTCATTCTCGTGTCCTGCAAGAAACTAGATTGTAAGTAATACTGCACTATGTAATTTAAAGAAAATCACAAGTAACGGAACAGATTTGGAACATGAGGAGTTTTGCAGGACGTTGCTGATCTCCACAAACTTGCTTATCACCTCATCAGTCTCCAAGAATGACTGCAATGCTTGCTCTGATTTATCTCATACAGGGCAAAGTGATACAATGAAAGCTGAAGAAAACCATCATTTGAAATGTGTTGTTAGCACATAGAAGGCCCAGCAAGATTTTTTATGATCTTACCTCTCTGACAAAGATCTCTACCCATAAGCATTACTTATCAGCTACAGGCCAACTACAATACAATTACATTAAAAAACTACTGCACCCATTAGGTTATTCTTAACCCTTAAATTATATGTTTTCCAAATGCACTTGAATGCAGCATTAGTTTCAGGACATGCCTCTCCAGAAATACAGTAAAAAGGCACTCTTTAGATAATACAATGCATTCCACAAAACTGAAAGCATGCAAGAGAAATGATATTAAGTTTAACTGATTGTCCCACTGAGCCAGCACCAACAACTACGCTATCACATTATCCACTTCTCCATTCACTCCTCAGTTCCAACCTTAAGCTCCTGCAGTTTGAGACGGAGGTGGATAAGTTTCACCACAGTGTCCTTCTGTCTCTCCGAGTGCTCTGGCAGCTCCAAGATCAGCTTTTTACACTCCTCTATGGCCAGTTTCAGCTGTTCAATGTCGGACGCCACAAATGAACCCTGTCAGCGTGAACAAGAGCAAAAGCATGTCTCAACATTCAGTAAATAAAATAGGACGTTCTGTACGTAAGCACTCACAGTTTTACAATATGAAACAGTTTCATTTTTTTTGTTGATAGTTGAGGCGGACAGCGGGAACAATGCTTTACTTACCATAGGCCTTGAGAAGTGGTCCTCAGCTAGACCAAGGTCCATGGTACGATCTGAACTGTGGGTTCTGGTCCCAGAGAACAGCTCAGGCCTTGCTTCTGAAAAGTGGGCAACGTGACATAAAGTACTGTTCTTCTTGTAAGCATACACACTATGCTCTGCTAAGTGCACTCAGTCATGCATGTTAATTTCACACATATGACTGTGGTCACTCAGGACAATCCCTTTTTTTTTATCAAAAGCTGAAGGAGCTGAAGTGAGTCACAGGTAATTGTCTTATCAGTCGTGGTAATGTGTAACCAAGCCACTCCTACTGTGTCATTAAAACTGCTGCTCACCAAACTGAATGAACGTTGAAATGCTGATCACTTGCGCATCTACATGTTTACAATCAATCTGTTTCGTATGGTATGCTTCGAAATCTATTAAATAGCAGCGCTAACATTCTTCTTCTCTATATGGACAACTACTGCTGCTACTATCAACTATTTTTGTACAAAAATGTGTTTCATCTGTGGTACTGTACATGTAGAGTATGACTGTATGTGTGCTATGTGCATTGGTCTCGAAAAGTCCAGACAAATGTGAAATGATTCTGATCCTCAGTAGATGCATGACTTCACAAATTTGTTTATGCTCACAAATATCTGTTAATACTACCATAATACCATTATATGCTGAAAATATCACTTGCAGGGAGACACTCAAATGACACATAGTAAACAAACTTACTTTCAATCTTACAGAAAAAGTGCAGACAAATGCGGTTGTTACCTGCATACACCTCAGACCAAAACATGTCGAGTGAATTCAGCCTCTCAGTGCCAGACAGAGAGAGGACGACGAAGCAGAAAGACACGAATGATACCAGTGAAATCAGCTCAGCTAACAGTGTGTCAGGCTTGCTTGTTAAAAATATTCGAACAAAAAGTGTTTTATTTCCCAAATCCTAAAATACAGGAAGCATTACTAAAGTACTGCTTACACTTATGCTTTTCGTTTCCTCTGGTTGAGCTACAGTATTTCCAACTTCCTTTTCCATGAGCTTAAAGTTGCCCAAAACTGTTCGTTTGTTCTTTATGTATCAGGATCTGTTCTAGACTAGATAGAAACTGTTTAACCTGTGTAAATATTTGAATGAAATAATTACTCAAAATCAGTTTCACTAGGGAGTCACTGTCCTGTACAATGAGTGAGCCACAGTGACATGATCTAAGCACGTAGTAGCCTCACTGTATTTGGAACTGTAAGTTTACATCTGCAAGCACGTGTCATTTAGAAAAGCAGAAACCATGGTCTCAGAAAACACCTCCCACTGCAGCACCCATCTGTTTGTTTCTGTGAATTTGTGAATTAGTAAATTAGTAAATTATAGTTATTTTTAGTAGCTTTTTTATAACATATTATAAGCTTTTTTTAATTTATTGTTTTTATTTATTATATCTTGTCTAAATTTCCCCACTGAAGGATTAATAAAGGATTATCTTATCTTAGTAAGAACATCTCTATATTAGGCAGACACCCATAGATCAGTAAAATAATTTATCTTTATCCTAACTCAAGGAGAGCCGGGTATTTTTTCCTCCTCATGACAATAACATTTGTTATTTTTACACAACATTGACATTAATAAGCCTCTTTTCACAGTCGACCAAACCAGACATCTTTTCAGAGAATATTAAAACGATGGCTGGACGTCTGCCAAAGTAGACTAGACACATTTCCTCAAGATAGGAGCTGAAAGGCGTTAATTTCTCATCCTCCCAATTCTATCGACAGCACTTCAGCATTTAATTTCTGGGATTTTCCATGATACATCGGAACGTGAAACGGGGGTAAGACAGAGTTGTGTTGCGCTTGAGTCCTTCTCCATGTCTTTTGGCAGATCCCTAGAGTGAAATATATGACATGACATATCAGGTCCAGGAGCAGTCTAATAATGCTCTTAATCAGCTTTTCATGAGGTCTTTGTGACCACCAGAGAAAATAAACCCATAAAGTGAGGTGAAGTGCAGTATGAGTTGCTGTCAGTCACCAGAATAAACTTTGTTTTCATTTTTCCATGTGGGTCAGTGTAGCGATAATGATGCAGAACAACAGTCACCAAAACTGTTCAATGAATGAGGTCCAATAAATGATGTTCATATGACTTCACATTTACACCTCTTGGTTCATTAGTAATAAGTTAATGTGTACATGAAACAGACTCCAACCTAAAGCCAACACTATTTTTTCCATGAACTGAACTACAGGTGTGAAAGTGACCTTACAGTGGGGTCATATATTCTACACTTGAGATGGCTGTATCATGATTTGCCTGTGAAGAATTCGGCAAACTTTACCATGCTGTGGGGGCGTCTTGCCTCCTTGATGACCATCTTCTTCTTCTTCTCCGCGATCAAAGGGATTGAGCCGGGTTTGGCGGAAAAGTGCAAGTCTCTCATCATACTCCATTTCATCGGCTACATCTAAGGAAGACAAAATACATCACAGTTACACTGGTTCATTTCTCTTGTGTCTTGTGTCTATGAATTGAAGCAGGAAGGAGGACCATGGTCGTCTTTTAATGGAAGCCAAAATGAGTCTGCATAGTTATTGTGCAGTGTGTTCCCATTCAGATCCCAATCAACTGTGCTGCTTCTAGCCAGTTTAAGTAAAGTAACATCTTTCAACCTTGTTATAGGGTAATTTTCTCAGACTTTACAAAGCTACTCCAGAGCCACAGAAGACATACACAACTGTTTTCACAGGTTGAGTAGTACTCCATTTGACTAGTAAACTGACTTGGACACCAACATCCATTTTTTGCAATAAATGTCCAAAATGAATAATGTATTGATGTGTTTAGAAACCAGAAAACAAAAATAGCATGACCAAAACATGGACTGTTTTTCATAACAGCAACAAGGAATGGAGGTTTCTTAAAGAGTTGTAAATTGAAAGTGATCTGCAATAGATCTGAAGTAGCTAAATGTTAACAGGTAACCTCAACTAGCTTTGAGTTCCCAAAAGGCTGTGGTACATGAAATAAAAACTATGTGATTCACATTACCGGTATGCTGGTGTTTTGAGGGTGCGTGTCAATTAAAATGGCAGACAGAAATTAAAACCACAGCACTCCTATGAAAATCAATGCGCCCTATTCAGATGGACAATAACAACACTGTCACCTAGCAGACTGCAAAGCTGGATAACAGGAAGTCATTTTTTAAAGAATGATCCAAATACAGACACTCCATTCACTATTTATCAGTGTTCTCATCATCGAGGGCAGCTCATGGGGCCAAGCAAGAAAACACCGCAAAGCCCGAGAAACGTTTGAAGACTCTCCTCACCAATTATAACCAATCAGGACTGCAGTTGACAGTCCTCCTCTATACAGCGGCAACCTTGATTATGTTTCGAGTACTACTGCTAAACATGTTGGATACTGAATATAATTAATCACAGCTGTGCAAACAATATTAAGAGGGACAGCACCATCAATACACATATGTCAACAGTCAGCTAACGTTAGCTAGCTAACTAGCTTTCAAAACAAACCAGTCAGTTGTTTTGATGCCAATGTTAGCTAATTTCACAGGTCGGTCTGGTCGGAAGCTTACCCCGTTGTTGACCTTATTTATCATCAAGGAATCGACAGTAAAATATATTCTATAGTCGACGCTTGTAGTTAATATGAACAGTTCTCCCCGTGTTGTTTTGTCTCTGTCACCAGCAACATCATAAGGCAAAAAGAGGCAAGTCAGCCATTGTTGAAAAGAAAATGCATTTCCGGTTAGCATTTTCAAAATAAAACACTTCATGGCTGCCATGCAGTAGCATTGTGTGATTAATACGAGGAAATTCAGAATGTATTTGATAAGTTACATGTACTTAATACAAACATTGAATAGAAACATGCTGCCTCTTGTCTAAATGTGGCATATTAAGCTACATTACCTTATACCGAAGTAATGCTTTTACTTTGAAAATAAACGTATCTAATGTTCGGTCTCTTTCCCTCTCAATGAAATATTAGGTACCTTCCATGTAACCTCCTCAGAGATGAAAAAAACATCACCTTCAAAGTGTAGGCTGCATGTCATGGTAGGGCTTTCCTTTCCTTTAATGCATTGCAGTTAGTTCCCAGAACATCTAATAATAACTGATTAATTAGTAATTGCACTTCTTATCATACCATTCAGAGCTTTTTATCACATTTTCATGCATAGCGTCTCAAGAAAATCAATTAAGGAATGTGTTTTTCTGAACCTTTTGTCTGACAAATAGAATGCATATAGTTGGCCTACTTTCTTGTGAAAATCAAAATGAAACTCTATAAATGCCCTTAGTATTGCAATTATTTTGCCTTTTCAAACTTTCAAGTAGGTAGGTGTTAGGAAACAACAGTGCCATCTGATTGCTCAATTGCATCAATTAGGCTGGTGACGTCACCGACCTAAATTGTTTGTAAGATAGAAAATCAATATATATCAACTCAATACAGCAATTTCAATACAGTATGCTTGGTTTAGAAATTCCATACAATTATGCCAGTTTGTCATATTGTCTGCCATGCTGCATCTTTAGTGTAAACACACTGCAATGGCCACTTAAAATAAACTGAAAATTTACAACTCAGAGCAGGCAATGCATTTATATTAGGTGTGGTATTATATTTTAGATGTTTATGGGAAAGCGGCTGCAAAGGCACGGCTTGTGTGACCTACAACAACCAGGGATTGAAATGAAAATACTGTTAATGAAAATACTTTAACATTTCAGTGGAATATGAGCAAATTAACTAAAATAATTTGTGAAGTTTTGAAGATTTCATGCATATTAAGTTTAATGTGTAAATAGCCTCACCAGCAGTTGACAGTCTTTTGAGATGAGTACAGAAGATAACAGAATTCCTATTATAGTATTCAATAATAATAATGTGGTCAATGCTTATTTAAAATGCTGGCAAATATTAACATTTACAACAGTTTGGCAGTTAGTGTAAATTGTGATCATGTGGGGTTCACGTGGAGCTTATTTTTAGAGCATTAAAGCAAGAGCTATGGGGGGTTACCACTATAGTACATCTGCAGTACATGGAAAAGACAGCTCTTAAAACAAGATCAATCCATGTAAATGTGTCCATCCCTGAGGGTCAGAGCCTTGGTTTCTGGTCATATGAATAACCTTGAACACTTATAGCTTGAGTGTGTTTGTTGGTTGGACGGCAGCTGTGGGGATTTTTATTTGCTGTGAACAGAGCTGCTTTGTGCGGCTAAATGAAATGACAAGTAACGCTAACTGTAAACGTGCTGCTCTCTGCAAATAACACAGTCACACTTTGGTCATCCTTTGGGCTAATTAGCGATAATTACAGTCAAGTGGAAAATATGCAATGGCTCTGTCTGCTTCCTTATCTTATTTACTTATTATGTTATTTACTTCATTGACAATGATGGAAAGTCTTTAAGAGTATTTGTAGAGGATTTCAATATGACATTCATGTATGTGTATATAACATGCAACGATTGTCCTAAACTCAGGGTTGTTGAGCATTTTTATGATAGCAGCACAAGTTTGGTGAAACAGGTATAGGGTATTGTCAGAGCGTGACGAGAGTGATACCATTATGATCTTAAGATAAGCACATCAACGCTCATGTCGTCCTTTGGCTTTAACCGTGTACTAACAGGAAGTTGTTTCTCTCTCTACCTCTGATAATCACCCAATTAGCCAACTGGCTAATAATTCTACTTCATGCCCAGTATGGAATACCAATCCTGACTTAAAAATGAAATAATGAAAAGAAAATACAAATTCAGTAATTAAAAATAATATGACACTAAAAGAAAAATAATGAGATTTATTCATTAAGCATTTATAGATTCATTTTAAAATGTATTTGGCATTTTATTTATTCATTTAAAATGTATTTATTTTATCACTTCACTTACAATATACCGGTCAGGTTTGGTCCTCCATAGTCCCAACCAAACTCTCAAGTACGTGGACTGCATCTTTTACATTTTTGAATCAAATATTTAGCACAAAACAATTTTTATGTTTCTTATGTGAGGAAGTTAATATTAATACCAACCATTTATTATTTTGTTAATGTTATTTATTATATTATTATCCCCTTTAAAACGCAAAGCTTTCTTAAATACATGCACACATATTAACATATCACTTACTGTTGGTCTTTGCCCTTGGAATTAGACTCTTGGTAGACTGTTACTAGATGGGATGAGTTGTATTAATTAACATTACTAGGAGAGGTCCTCCACCAAATAAAGCCACACAAATTGTGGCTTTTGTCTCGGAGCTTGAATGCCTGCTATTAGATGTTGTCCTGTGTGCGAGACAGCACTTCATTAAGGAATGGCTTTGTGTGGCTTTGTTTGGGTGGCGAAAGTGAGAGGCAGAGCTTGAAAGTGGGTACCTCATGCCAAAACAGTATTCAATCAAGAGCATGAATAGTCCGTGTGCACAAATGATTAAATCGAAGGCAGGAATTACTCATTCGAGAGCACTAAGTATTGAATTGAGAGTACATATTAGTTACAAAAGTTACAAACCAATCTAACAAAAGGCTCAAAGCTATGAGGCCTGCAGCAACTAGCATCTAGAGATTATTATATGGTCCAGGTGACCAATTGTTTTTAGACACAGATCTCTGATTATCACACTGAAGGGTTTTTCATTCATTGTTGGTTTCATTTTTAATTCTCTGAAACACCAAAAGCTCTGCCAAAAAGAGCCAGGCACAAGTAATACAATTATGGTAATAAAACAGTCAGTGCAAAAACTTAAAAAGTAGAGCGTGTAAAAATTCTAAAATTGTATCGCAAACATACATTTATTTCATGACAATTTCATTTAATTGTTGCTCTCTTTTGCTTCCTCTTTTAAAACGCTAAAACTGTGAGTTTACATTTTATTTAATTTTTTCCAATGATGCCCATGTGGGTGAACTATAATAAACCCAGGAAATCCCCTTCAATTATGTTATTTAAGCACAGCAATTGAACTAGATCATGAGTTTAAAAATGGAGCATTTCAAAAACATCTCTGTTGTGTTATACATCAATGGCCTTTCTGTCTGGTGAGAGTAAATGTTGCACATTGTTTTTCTATGAAGCATAAAAAAGGGTTAAAGTTGAATGTAAATATGTTAAAGTTCAAGGACGTGTGATCAAGCTGATGTCTTCTGTCTTGACATGTGATCAAGTTGATGTCTTCTGTCTTGGCTTATCACCTGCAGATATTTTAGAGATACTTAAAAGGTGTAATGAATTGAGACTTTTTGAGACCATGAACAGCAGACATAATTTGATAACCGTGGGGTCCAGTGTCAAGTTTATAAGCCCCCTTAGAAACCTTTAGTCTAGCCATGATTTGACGCTGAGAAAGCCCCTCTTTGCTCAAAATAACAATTTGACTTCTGACACTTTCACTCGTTTGGATGCCATGTTTCCCACTATCACAATGCTACTTAATAAGCAATAATCTGCTGGAAACTTGAGGCACAGCCATATTTATAACAGGTGAACACTGGCTGCAAGCTGAGTTAATTGAACGAGCCTCCGGTAAGTAGATCAAATCCAGTCAGAGTGTCATCTGAACTCATGCTTCGATGGAAGGATACAACTCAGAGAAATCTGACCTTTTGTACGAAGGAGTTAATTTGGTCAATGCCACACATTTGCTTAAATTTGATTGCTGCCCTAAAAATAGTGAAGAATCAAAATATTTCTTCTTCATTTTATATTCATTCATTTTCATAACTTCTTGTGTTTTTAAATGTTTCTGAATCCTCAAACTTTGTGATTATTTCCAGGTTATTGTGGTCTCAGACTTTTGGACCCCACTGTATATCGCCTTATTTGGCACCTCTGACACATCCTATAGAGCTAACTGCACAGCCATTTCCTAGAGAAATTGCAGACTCTTCTCTTGTTAGCGTGCACATGAATGAAGCCTTTGGTTTGGATGTTTGGTCTCTAATAGCTAAAACGACCATCTAATCGAGCACACTGTAAAAATTAGGAAAAACCATGGAAAATATATTGGAGGGGTGATCAATCATAATAATCATTTACCACAAGCTCTTGTTGTTTTGGCCTCTTTATTTGAGACAAATATATAACATGTAAACTGTATCAAGGATTACATATAACACATGTTCCTTCTATAAAATAACTGTACAACATAGTCCTGTTTTGCTCAGTTTCAAGTTAACAAGGAATGCATGCTGCAGTCATTTACAATATGTGCTGAATCAAGTTTACTTTAGGGCATATACTGAATCATTGAGTACCACAGTCTCATTACCTTTAATAGAGGTTATTTTCAAAGATTTATATAGCAGATACCAGACAGCCATACTGTACATTCACAGTCCTCTGTAACAACTCCAACGCATAAAAAATACAGATAACAACACAATGATATTAAAACAAAAAATACCATTAAAAATAATACTACAAAAAAGTAAAGTGAGTTATAATTCAAAATCAATAGAAAAGCGACACTGAAAAATATCAAGGAATGAATTCAGTGAAAACCGTGGGGACTGTGTAAATTATATATTACTCAACAGCAAATACTCGAGCAAGCATTAGTCAGTTACTACAGTGTACAACAGTCCACATTATTATCAGTACTTAACCTGCACAGTTCACACTACATGGTAGCCATCATCTAACCAATAAAGTTGAATTTTTTTTTTCTCGGCAGACAGCCTGATCATGGGATCTGAGTCTTTTTCCCTTAATTTGGAAACACCAGTCCCAAAGCATTTACACTACTGTGTGTGTGGAGAAAGGATTCTACACTTCATGGCAGATATATGACTGCATTTCAGTTTTTCTAAAGGAAAAACGGTCAGTTGGAGTCTAAAATGTAGGTCCTATTTTCAACAAATCCTTAGGATCAATAAAGAATAGGATATCATAGGATAAATTAAATTAAATTAAATGATACAAATATATAAAATGGTAAGCTTAATTTCCAGAGATTGTATTTTAAGTACATTTCAGGACAGTTTAATCTATTGAAATTGTTAATAAAGTCCATAGTTTTGATGGACTTGAGCATCTACGCCAGTTACATAGACAACAAAGTATTTACAAAAAGTTCCCCACAGACACATCAGGCCCAAGTGTCTCATTCCTTTGACCTGCATAACACATCAGCCTCCGAATCTTTTTTGCACATTTCAGAGAACCACACAAACTTGCAGAAATATTACTGATGTGCCTTCTTTCATAAACCCTCTTGTGCCCTGGGCATCAGGCCCACCACCGAGCGAGGCCGTTCATGTGATTTTTCCTCAGTCACGCGGACATTTATTTTTGGGGTAGTAATTCTCACACAGGGCCACCCAACAGACTGCAGCAAGCGTTTTTAAGATGACTCATATCGTTTGAAGGCCAACTACCACTACAACTCATATTTCTTCTATGTCCTGCTCTTCTTTGATTCAACTAATGATCCCGGCCAATACATTCCCAAATAAATATTATATATTATATAATAAATTGTTATCCGTTTTAGCTGCATTAATTCATTAGAATTAATGATTCTCTTTTTTCGGATGATGCGCAAATGTGGACATTATTTCAAAAGAGGAGGCTGTTAATGAGTCTCACTGACTGAGAACCCGATAGGCTATATTAAAGATATGCAGGAAAACTACACACTAACATTCAGTAGATATAATTTAACACATTTCCAGTTTATTTCCTTGATTTCTTAAAGTGTCAATAGCTTATCGAAGCAGAGTTACGACAGATCACATATTTCAATCAACAAAAAGAGGCACTTTATATAAGCCACGTGAAAACCCCAAGTTGATTTACAGAGGAAACAATTTGTAGTCGTTCAACGAAAATAAAATGCTTGTCAGTTACTTTAATTTACTACACTCTGAGGATCTCGCGTAGTTTTGAGAGTCACGGCTGGATTGAATGTCCAGATGTTTCACAGTTCAGGAACCTGTGCACGGAGTGGCGTAACGCAACAATTAATAAACACGCAAATAAAACTGAAGCCATGCGTGGAGATGATCATAAAATCCACGATGAGATGTACAAAAGTGTTTATCAGAGATGTTATGTTATGTAGAGTGTCGCGCGTTGGCATCATGCATCAGCCACGGCTTACTTCAGCTTCTGACACAATGTTGGCCTAGATCCAGGAAGAAGAGGTATTGTTGATAACCTGATGCCCTCGTTTTCTTCCTATGCGTGCACGGTGTCACACGCCGAAGCACCAGGAACACAGGACCAGCTCCTGCAGGGTTTTACGCAGCTCCTGGCTCCGGTAGGCGTAGATGAGCGGGTCGATGAGCGAGTTACAGATGATGAGGATGAGGAAAAGGTTAAAGTTTCTGAAGAAACAGTTGCAGAATGGGCTGGTGGGGCAGGTGAGGATGAGGATGAGGTGGAGGAAGAAGGGGCCCCAGCATAAAATGAACACCCCGAGCAGGATGGTGAGGGTAATCGCTCCCTTCATGCTCGTGGACTGGCGTCTGCTTTTGTGGAAAGCCACGATGCGCCGGGAATGCACGTGCGCCAGGACGAACATGTGGAGGTACAGCACGGCGTTAAACACCAGGGTGATGCAGAAAAAGGTCACGAGGCACACGATGACAGCGTTGTCGGTGTGGTACACGATGAAGAGGATGCTAGAGGTGATGCTGGCCAGCCACACCACCACGATAATGGTGACGGCGCGCTGCGTGGTCATGATGCTGTGGTAACGCAGCGCGTAAAAGATGGTGATGTAGCGATCCGCAGCGATGGTGCACAGGAAGGAGAGCGAGGACACCACGGAGCTACAGATCATCACGTCGATTACGTTGTCCAGGTGGCGCAGCATGCCAGGGTGCACGTCCATCAGGCCGTGGTCGTTGAGAAGCATGAATATGGTCTCCACCACGTTGCTGACACTGACCAGCATGTCGGACACGGCCAGGCAGCAGATGAAGTAGTACATGGGCGAGTGTAGGTTGCGGTTCTTGATGATGGCCAGAACCACGAGGATGTTCTCCACCAGGCTGATGAGCCCCAGCGCCAGGAAGAGCTCCTGGGGGATGCGGATCTGCACGCAGCCCAAAGAGTTTCGCTCTCCGGTGGTGGAGTTCGTTTCGTTCCCCTCCATAAAGTCATTCAGCGGGCTGAAGTCCACATGGAGGATGGAGGGGTTATGCAGGGACCTGTTGGTAATTTCCATGTCTGACTTCTATGTGAAGACTGCCCACTTCACAGGCTGTCCTGGTGGATTTAACTGCAGCACAGTGTCAAACTGGGTAAGGAGGTGTCATCAGTTTTCTCTGCGGTTTGGAGAATACTTCGGAGTCTGCGGTTGCAGTCACACGTTGTCCCACAGCCAGTTGGGGAAAAAAAAAATCATGCGTCTCGTCCGAGCAGTTGTTCAGATGTTGAACCCATCAACGCGTTGACTGTCAAATATCCACTAAGCTCGCCTTTAACAACAGTCAAATGAGCGCACCGAAGCAGCCCGGGGCGTTTGCGCGTTTGTCCGTGTGAAAAGTGCGTCTTCTTCTTTCCTTCTCCATCAAAACATTGAGCTCACACTTCATGCTCTTTCACTCTCATGGGGCGCCCGAGCCGCCCAGCTCATCCGCCAAACTCCTCGTATCCGTTCACACTGTTATGACCAACATGGCGACAGTGAGCAAAGTGTCTTTGGTACCTCGGGACTGTGACTGTCGTTGAACATTTCTCAAAGTGATGCTGGAGTCTGAAGGCGACTCCTCCTCCTCCTCCTCCTCCTCCTCTCATGCAAACGTCAGCTGGGCTGCGGTGCTGTCCCAGTGATGTCTGACACGCGCGCAGTTATGAGGGAAAAAGGAGAGGAAAACAGGGCGGCGAGAAGATCCTCAGCTGAACAAAGCATGGCAGTCACACATGGAACATCTTCCTAAATCTGTGACAAATGCGCTGTAATTGACCGGTAGAGAAAATATATGTGGAACCAGACGTTTTTGAGGAGCCCAATAAACATGTATTTGGTCATTTGCAGTTTAAAAGATGTCAGAGCGTCTAGTTTAAAAGTCATCTAAATTAAGTATTCCCATTGTTTTAACATCAGTCAAATGTTTCACAATAGCTGCTTCACAATGAAATATAGTCACTTCAACGCCTTTAAAACAATCGTTACCTTAACCAAATTTAGCCCCGCTTTAACCTCGCTACATGTAATGATTAGATTTGATGCTGAGACAGAATGGCACACTGACTTACTGTAGTTTCAGTTTAGGCTTTAGGATTTATTGACGAGACTGTTTAATGTGTTGCATTATTAATTTCACAATGCAATCTATAAACAGATATAATTCCATTCATGGGTGTAGTTCAGTCAGGGTTTTTTATTTTCAAAGGCCTGAAATGATCAATTAGTTGATCAGCAGACAATTAATCTACAACTTGATAATCAATTAATTATTAAAGTATTCTTTTCTGGCAAAAATACCAAACATTCTCTGGTTTTAGCTTCTCCAATGTGATGATTTGCTGCTAAACTCGGTTTCATATCATTATAAACTGAATATATGGGTTATGAACTGTTGTTTGGACAAAACAAGACATGCGAAGATGTCACCTTGGGCTCTGGGAATGTGCAAAGAACTTTTTTCACTCAGTTTGTGACCAAATGATTAAAAGAAAGTAATCTGCAGAATATTCAATAATGAAAACAATCATTAGCTGCAGCCCCATTCGCACTTTGCATTTTACAGAAGCTAGGTAGGTTGAAACAAATGTTTGCTCTCTTTTTTGGAGCCATAGTGAGGATAATTATGTTACCGATTTAGATTTGCTCCAGGCCCAGGATAGATTCTGAGATCTAGTTGAGATTTAGTACCTGTTGGCATTTTCATTAACTATACTGTAATGACTAATTGTCTGTGCAGCAGTGGTGGGAACACCGGAGAGTCACATCAGACAGACCCTGACCCTCACACACAGCTCCTTCTGTGGCACTGATAAAGCCTTTCTATACTGCCAACGGATCACATGAGATGCTCTCACAGCATCAATGATAGCTCCAGGTGAACTAGGAACAACAATATCATTTGAGAATTAGCACACGGTGTTATCATGTGACTCACTGAGTCACCAAGTTAGTGTATGGACAACTACAGTATGTGCAGAGGGTGATTTGTTCAAGTTTATGTGCTCTTTGGGTTGACTCTAATATTTTCTGTCTTTAATAAAAATATGGAGTGCCAATTGTGACTAAAAACTAAAAAGAGATTCATAAAAATAAGAGCTCTAACATGTTTACGTTACTCCAATAATTATGACGGAAAACCAGCAACATCAGAGTGAAGCACTGGTAAAATGGTGGAACACAAAGGGATGTAGGTTATAAATGATAACAGTCTCTTGGCGTTTTGCCAGCAGTTACAGCCTCAAGTTTTAAGTGAGTGAGGTCATGGGTATCCGACTGAGCGAGCAAAGGAAATGTTAAAGTCAATTTAGAAAATTCAGGCCAATTCTCCGTTCTTGTTTTTTTTTTTTTGGGGTGGAGTGAGCCACAAATAATCAAATATGGGCCAGTCAACTCAAACTGAAATGTGAGAATTGGTTCCAAACAGAGCGGGAGCGAGGGAGCATAACAGCAGGAGAACAGCAGCCATCCTGCAGTAACAAATGGATTTACACAAGGACAAAAAACATACTGCAGGTTTTCCAATGAAATGATTATGTGACAAATGTCTGTTTGGATACGACCGAAGAACAGATTCCCACTGTGACAGTTTCGATTTTGTTTAGTTCAAATGCTGAACTTAGCAGGAGATAAGACTAAACTTAAATCATGTTTATGGAAAATGAAATGTGAACTGGAGGCCCACCCACTCATCGCTTGAGTGCATCCAAAATAGAAACAGGATCTAAAATGTGTTGGTGATTATTTTTCCCATTAGAAATGATTGAATTTGCAGCATCTTTTTTTTTTTTAAAACACTGTGATGCAGAACTGTTTTCAAATAATTCATTAATACGTTTAATGTGTTTGCTCCCAACTGTTTTGGAGTCTCTCGCCATATTTTGGAACATTTTAGCAAATTATTTGGTTCTGAGGAGTGGGTAAACACAGTTGTTATTTATAAAAAGAGCTTCACATATATTGACTTTTTACTTGATTTGTTTTACTTAACATATTTCTTTTTACATCAGAGTAAACTCTGTACAAGATGATTATGGTTACAGCATCCCTTCAAAAATGCTTCTCTGAAAAATGGATTGTAATTTCTCATAACTGGTTGGGCGGGAGGATCTCAGTAGCAGAATAAGTTTGTTTCTTTGAAATAAAGATCTAAAGATTAGGGTATGAGTTGCTGAATATGTGCTATTACCAACGACAGAACAACAGTGGTAAATATTCCATTTGCAAAAAACAGATTTAACAGATTACAAATGCTTGTCTGGCTCTGAATTTAAGCATCAAATATTTCCATTTTCCAGTAAAGCAACAAGTGTATTCAACATGATTAATTAGCTTTCAGTTTTCACCTCTGCAATTCTTAAGTCATTGAAAGTTAACATGGATTTCAATGCGTTGAACTGATTTCCCAACGATTTGTTTTAGGTTATAAGAGCTGTTGGCCTACGTCAATGAGGATAAAAACGTTCTTTCAGATTCTGGAGCAAAAAAAACAAGAAAAAAAAAAAACACCCTATGTTAAACTGCTGCCAAGCAAAACTTTGAATTTGTGATACAGAGCTTCCACTCAACAACTCAACTGTTTCAAATTATTCTTATTTCATAAAGCAGTCCACTGTTTGTGAACATGGAAAAACTCTCCAAAAAAAGGAAGAAGAGCAGCGGCCATTACGTGCTAGTGTTGTTCAACGCACGACTGGAGATGTTGGAACTTCAAAATGATGAATTATTATAAATAACACCATCAATTTTAGTGACATGACAGGTTCAACCAATCTTGTTTTCTGAGTCTGGAAAAAAAGTTCCCCAGGTTCACAATCGCTCCAGAGTAATTTTCTTTTATCAATGCCACTAAAGCAGAGGAGTGGACAGGCTCGTAACACCAAGTCATCTCTTCCTTTCACTTCAGTAATTGTACAATTGAAAAAAAAAAAAAAATACTGTTCAGTTGTCCCACTCCATTTCTTCTTAATTATCGTAAAACAGAATTAAATATTTTCATTTTTCTCAATGTCATTAAGTTTTTAAAGTTTCTTCGTCTACTTGATTCCTCTTCATCCACACACTTAAAATTCCACCTGTCTCCCTCCTCTCTCAGTCCCACTCCTCCTCATCTCTGTAGGGGTTGTCCTCTCTTGGTGGCTCTTGAAACCTGATGTTTGCCAGCATGTCCCTCATTGCCACCATTAGACGATTCACTTCCTGGTTCAGCTCCTGACCGGCTCGAGCCACTTCCATGTCATCCTCCTGCCTCGGTCCACCCTTAACAAGAAAAGAGAGTTCATAAACAAATAGCTAGACTCCAAGTGCTTTCTATGTTAGTGCTTGGCCATTGCTAGTGTCGCAGTTGTTGGCTATAGACAATCACTGACATACTGTATCTGATCATTTTCTTATATTTCTTAATTTCCGACTAGCTGTCAGACCATAAGGATTTGTCCAAATGTGTTTTTTTAAAATTTCATAATCCCACAAGCAGGGTTCACAAGCAAATGTACTTTTATGATGTTTCTAGAAACACAATGTGATGAACATCCGTTTGTGTGTTGAATAAAGCATATCAATACCAAGGCAATCTAGGTTTGTGTTACATAACATATCATGTTGTTTTCAGATACGTAACTCTATTTCAACAGTAAAAAAAGGGGAACTTTGCTGCATATCTTCTCTAGTCTTAACTGTATTTCTTTTATCCATATTTTATCTCTTCCTCTCCATAAGTGGATAACATGATCAGGATAGATAGAGCTGTCCTGATGGAAACATGCCTTGGGCCCATCTGTTAACATCAAGCATGTATAGCTGACCCACATGATGTTCTATTGCTGGGTGTACCTTATATGTATCCTACCGAGGCAGCAGTTGGTTTGTGCTGCTCGCAAGCAATGGACTAAAACACCAATGATGAGATAGACTAAACTCTGTAACTTCAAATAGTAAAGCTTTGTATACAATGATGGAGTATGCACCTGCAGTCTTTGCATAACATTTATGATCCGTGAGGTACACACTGTTACATGTTAAGCACCCAAGTCATCGTAAAATTGTCAAGGTCTCCTCGTTTGGACATAAACCAAACTCGTTCAGTGCTTAGTCTGGCACCAATAACATCCTTTAAAAGCACCAATTATGGACCAATACAGATGGTTGTGTTATTGCAGGAGTCTTACAAATTATTCTGATGGCAAGTTTTTGTTCGTAGAAAAATAAAACGAACCCAGTGGAAACAGGTTCCATCCATTTGTTGCTTTCAGCCCATTCATCTAATACCCCTTAAATATAGGAGACGCCAATATGACGCGAAGTCCGGCACAGCGCTTTTTTTTGTTGTTGCTACCACTGAGGGGTCAGAAAATTTCTAGTTTTTTTATGACACAGATTAAAAATGACCCTGTAGTTCTGTTTACAGTGTTACTAAACTACACTCACTGTCGGAATCCTCGAGGTCTAACAAGTGTGTTGAATGCATTAACGTCCTCGTAAAACATCCAAAAGATAGATCATTAAAGAAAATAAAATGCATAAATTGTGCATGATCTACATCTATGTTCACTGGTGTCTTCTTTCCTGCTTTTGCCGGCACGTGTAGATTAGTGGAATACTCTGAAATGTGGCAAAAATTTGTATCACGTCAACCACGTGCTCATGCGTGTGCACAAGAACAACAAAACAGGGACCTAATCATAAACACATTCAGCAGCAGCAGTCAAAGTGGTCAAAAACTCAACTGGGTGCTGATCTGACATTGTTGTACCATACAGAGTATATAAAAATATTGCATTGCAATATTAATATACATCTATGTACATTCGTACATAAGTTATTATACAGTGCTGAGACTGATGATGTTTTGAAAAGATTAAGCCTCCAACAGGCCACCCTCTTCTGTTTCTTCTTGGAAACGATGCTATATCACACATGATGAAATCACAAGTTCCTGAACGCATTTTCCACTGGTGTCAAAGGAACATGACAGAAGGGCACCCGCTGATGCTGTAAAAGACTTCTGATTCACTCTTTAAGCAGTGATGATCTACTGCGGACTAGCAGCACATTTTTAGATAGCGTCAGTCCCTGTTTATTATGGGGGCTGAACCTGGCAAAAATGACAAAAACGCACATCAGTTAAAAAGTGTTGGATGTCCCACAGGTCCTCACACATAAACAGCAAAGTAGTTAATAAGTACCTTGATCTGTCTCCTCTATGATTAAAGTATGTTTAGGCTTTGGACAGGATGCAAACTCTACAGTCTACAGTCTTGATGCCACACGCATCAGTCATACAGTCTTGGTCACCCCACGACAAACACTGGTGAAGCGGTTACTAAAATTGCATCGATTTAATTCTATTTTACATATCTAATAAAATGCCATTTGAGATAATGGTATATATCTAATCCAATCAAATGCCATTACAGTACTCCTGCAGTGCTGTCTATACTCATACATAAAGTGAGTTTACAGTGTGTGGGACTTCTTGTTCTGTACCCTGTAAAAAGTACCATAAGAGTTAACTGCAGGGAGGCCTGTTTTTGTCGGTCTGAAATGAACAAATCCATAAGTTCCATTAGACTTGGACGGAAAATGATAATTCTACACCTCGCTGCCGTGCTTTACATCAAAATGTGTTTGCCTTTCTGTAAATGGGTCCTCTTTCACACAATCTCAGCCAAACCACAGTCCATTCTGAGGGAAAAGGGGGTAGGCAAATAATGTGGAGTAAATGAGCAGAAAGAGCAAACACTCATTTGTTGCTGAGGACTATGGATGACTCAAGAATTGCAGAAGTTTAATTTATGTAATATCACCCCCGACTTAAACCGACCAATATATTGCTGACATTTAAAATCATTTAAAATCTAATTATAACTCCGGTTAACTGAGTGAATTTCTACAATTAAAAACAAAAAGATGCCGTTTTTTTCCCAACTGGCTAGGTAGCGTCAAAGTAACATCCACTTCTTTGACAAAAAGATCTTAAATAATCCACTTTCTTTCAAATGTGCAGTCTCAAACAAAAAGTACTGTATAGTACCCCACGAGAGTCATTGAGGGTAAACATGGGAAGCCACAGATTCTGATGTCTGTGTCTTTTGCACTCAATTTCCTGTTTTATAAAACATTCTCAAACATGAATATAGTCTGCGGGACTAGCTGCACAGTGTAGCTGTTTTGGATCTCAGTTCAGCCATCACAATGAAGGCCAGGTATTGTAGAAATGGTTAAATGGTTAAGTGTGAGCAGAAAAATGTAATGTACTCTACTAACATATTCCTAAGATTTTGTTCCTATAAATACAGGTAACATTCAAGATTGACAAAATGTCCTACAATAATTATGGAGCAGAAACCATGATGACTTAGCCCTATAAATTAATAATCAATAAACATAAGCATGAAACTTCTCTATTAGGAAAGAGACAGCAAAGCCAAGGCCACAAACAACTTTGCACTTTGTGAATGCCGTTATTGTTTTGTTCTTCAGTGACATAGCAGGAAATGGTGAACAGAATTAACTGTAACAAGGTCATATGCCTTCCTTGATATTTTTCAGTGGTCATCCCCTTAGGGTGACCATGAGTTACTGGAGGAAATATTCCATCAGTCAATGGTGTGTATTAAGATGTTTTCCCAGATCGTTTACCAGTTCAGATGTTTCCACCATCCCTGGAGGGTCCTGCTACTAAATGGTTGTATCTGTGTGATATTCTAGTAATCGTTAAATACACAACGCAACCTTGAACACAAATTTATCATTGTGCTAAACTTACATTTGTTGTAAACTCAACAAAACCAACAGACAACTCTCAGGATGTCTCGCAGGAAATCAGAGCATCAAAAAGATAATTTATGATGTGAGCTCACACAATTAAGACATATTGGTTATATTCGAATGTAGAGCTTAGAGCTGCTGCACATGATTTCACCACATGGATTATTTATTAGTTGTTTATACGTTTTTCATCTTCAGATGACATCACGACAGTTTGCACTTCAGGTTGAGGAGGGACTTGCTCAAATTCATTAATTATAACTGAGATGTACAACATAACATAAATAACATACGTAAATTCAGTTTTAGGGTGTCTCTGAATATTTGACAGCTGAAATTGTTTTTAAATTCATGACAAGACAACTATCTTTCCATAAAACTAACTCTCAAATCTTTATTGCCCCATGAACTAAACAACCACTCATCAATTCATTTTTCCAGACCTATTTCCGACCAGACCTATCTTGCCTGATCCATGCGACTTACCTGAAGGTTGAAGTTTGGCAGCAAAGACCGGAAAAACAGCGACAATGTACTCTCATTGGATGCACCAACATGCTGCCTACATGCAGACACACAAAAGAAATCTCATTAAAGCATAAAAGCAAAGTGAAGACATAAAGCCAGTTGTTGTGTAAACCACAATATTTGCATCTTCTTTGACTGTACAATGAAATTTCATGCGCACAGATGCGGGTCCTCTGTTACCTCTCTGGTCGGCTATATGATATCACTGAGTCCAGTGGAGGCAGAGGGTCAAAGCCCATTACAGGCTGATTGGTCACCTCCTGAGGGTATAAAACAAAAGAGAAAGATTAGAGTCACTTCCTCAGGGATGCATTAATACTCCAGAGGTTATCAGCATTATATTGATACTATTGTGCTACTTAAAAGCCAGATGTGGAACCAAGTTATTGACCCAAGTTTTATCAGCTTTGTTGTTCCAAAAATCATGTGCAAAAAACCCACAATGGAGGCTTTGTGAGGATCTTCTGCATGGCACAGATATATATGATCGTCTGAAAGTCTGCAAGTCTTTATTGGTTATCGTTAAGTTTATTACACTTCTTCAAGGTAAAAAAATCTTCTAATCAATTATCAATGTATGTTGAATATATGACATATCCCTCCCTGAGGACTACCCTACTGCCATAACTTTTAGCCTGAAATTGAACTATTTGCAGAATGGTCGATGAGTAACTGACCACAAGCCACCACAAGTTAAATCACATTAAGGGAAATGTTGGGCCTTTCTCTTTAATAGTAAAAAGGCGAGGCTGGCCACAAAGTGGTTTTTCTAATCTAACGGTTTGGAGGCTGATCCGGCAGCGTTGAACTATATGAGGTGGAGCACAGCAGCAATCTGTTACAGTTATGGCTGCAAGGTTTTGTGTGTGGAGCACAGTCTTCTATTATTTCATAATTCAAACATCTAAATACGTGTGGAAAAAGAAGTAGCAACTACACTGACGACAAAACTAAATTATCAGAGAAAAATTTTGCTTTTTCCATACTAGATTTGACAGTTTGATCTATCAACTGGTTGTGTTTTCGGTATAAATAAACATACAAAAAATAAAATACCATATGGGCATCACTGTCATCTCAAGTTTGATCCACAGATGTTTTTGGTAGTGTGAAATCTGATTTATAAATCAGGGAGGATTGGAGCATGTCTGTATCAAGACAATCTTAGATTGGGACCACAGGGAGTGAGAGGTCACATGTTTCTGGTACTGTGATTATTAATTCTTTTAACTCCTCTGGCTTGTGATATTTGGAAAATTTGAAAATGTACAAGATTTTGATCCTCTTGATGCCCATCACACCTCGAGTGTCTGTTGGTGAGTGGTCTGAGGTCACTGCAGATACAGTGAATTGTGTTAAAGGTGTAGTTGCTGATGGTTTCTCACTAGAGGCAGACTTGATGTGGCTTCTTTGATCTCGGAGAGGAGGACGTGACGATGGATGTTCCTTGGAGCACTCTGGTACCTCTGCTTTCTCCTAAAACAGAGTGATGAAGGTATGCTAGCATATGGAGCGTAAATGCACAGAAATATGGACTTGTGGCAGCAGAGCAGCTCATTGAGATCTTACTTGTTTTGGCAGTCCTCCACCAGAGGGTCTTTGGCATCAACTCGGCGCAACACCTCTTTCACAGACTCTTCCAACCACAGCATTACTGCTGCCTCCCTCCACAGGCTGCAAGTCCTCCCCACGTACAGTGCGGTCAGTTCAGCCAGGGCTGGGGGCTGCCTGGAGACAGAAGGTAGGATGAGTTTTTAAAGTTAGGGTAGAAGAGGTGGAGAAAAACATAACAGAAAAGCAAAATAGATCAAAATAAAAATGAGAAAAATTAGGATAACAATAAAGGCCATGAAAAGGTTTATAGCAATAATGCATGTGTTATCATTAATGGCTAAATGATATTGAATGACGGACACCAAGCTATATTCATATAATAGAGATAATTTGGCACTAATTGTTGGATTTGCAACACTCCCAACACCACAGGGAGGATACATTACCCTATCTGACTCTTTGGGCCAAAGAAGGCATGTGAGGTGACTGTGGCATCTGGCTGCACAGTACATAGATCCAGTAGAGGCATCAAGACTGCAGAAAATAATAGTTATAGCAACATAAGCAGGTGGAAATGTACAACTTCCTTGATGTGAATGGCAAGTAATCCCTTCTATTTTATAGAAATCATTTTAGTCATGCCATAAACAATGCGAAGAAGTGACAATCATGTCTAAATATCCACACACAGGTTCATTTCTGAGGATCTAACCTCCAGGGAACATAATGAGAGCATCCTGCAGCGTCTGGTCAGCCTTGTGTCTTTGTTTGTCACTTTCTTCAGGATCCATATCTTCCTGCTGGCTGAGATGGAAATGGCAAAGTGCTGTGGAGAATGCAAAGTTTGGCAGCTGGGACAGATTTCTGTGCTCCTAAAAGACAGAAACAAACCATTTCTGTATCAGAATGAAAAGCTACTAACACGTATATGCACACATCCGCCCATGATAGCACACTTTACCTCCCAGTCCTGATATAACTGGAGGAGAGACTGGTATTCTCTGGAACGCAGCATCAGGAAATCAATGAGCAGAAGCATGCAAAGTGGGTCAGAGTCTGGGTCCAAACTAATAAAAAAAAAGAGTGGCAGACAAGACAAATGATAACTACAGGCACTTGTACATAAACATAAAAAAACACACTTTCAACCTGTGGGAAACACTGTAAGCTGTCCTTAAAAGGCACTGATGGTTATAGCTGATATTTAGCTATAATTCAAAGATTTCCACTTGAAACCTGAAACATGAAATAAATAAGATATCAGAAACCAGATAGCATCTAAAACACCACTGCGCTGCTATTTGCTTTCAGAGTCAATTTTGAAGCTTGGGCAGCTGACTAACTGAAGTAACCATGGAGTGGCTTTGCCCCACATTGTCAGTATGCTATGCACAAATTGCTACTGACAATGACAGTGAAATTTAAAGTGAACTTTTCTGGTTTCCTTCAAAACCCACCACAATGCATTTAATACCATCTAAGAGTGCATAATGATACCAAATATGGTTTGTGTTCAGAAAAACAACAAAGGAATAAAAATATGACTATTGTTTCTTTTCTCTGAAACAATGGATTGACAGTGTTAAATCATATTATATATGTGAGACACTTCTTCCAACAGTGCTTTTTAAGAATCTGTTATCAATCACGTGGCCATTTTAAGCCAACAGTGATTTAATCACTGCTGGTTGGAGGGGGGACAGCCGTCAGCTTTTATTCCCACAGTGCTGCTTTACAAAAGGACCAGAACATAGCTGTCATGAAGTCAGGAAGCCAGAGTCTGATGAAAATCATAGATAAGCATCGACCATTTTATGGGTAGGCTGTAAAGCTCAAGCTATGGCGGACTGATGGCAGCAGTGTATGGGAACAGCCCTCTTACTGTGTATAAAGCCTTATGTAAGGGGTTAGCAGCATGATACAGGAGGTTGGAGGTTTTATCTTATGTAAAGACATTGAAACACTTACATTGACTGTTTTGGGATTTTATTTTTAATGTTAAGTATAGTATCATATGTATCACCTAGGGCAAACACATGATCTTACTGATTCTCTCTCTCTTACTGATTTAATATATGGGGAAAAGCATTCAACTGTACACCTCGTCATCAATAAAATAGCACACACTAGGAATTTGGAAGATTGGTATCGGTAGTCACACTCTGGCGTTAGACAACAGACAAAATGTTTTCGTTTACCCCCTGTGCCTGAACAGGACTACCAATGGCAAAATACCCAATAGCTGATTTAACAGTCTTTGAGGAATATCTTCCAAATCCGATGACTGCTGTAGGTGGTTACTTTATTCAGGGAAATGAGAGTTCTTTTTGTTTAGCCAGAAAGCCATGTGATCATATGTGATACTATTCGATGGGATGCCAAATAAAGAAACTAAAGATGCAACAGCGGGAAGAGAGTGTCTAAACTGCCACCTTGCTTCTTTCTGTAAACATAGAGTGCTGATCAGAGATAATGGGAACAGAGTAGATAAGTTAGTCAATAAAGAGACCAGGAAGATGATGGCTGTAACTGTGGTAAAGGCTTAAGTTATTGGTTGACCGTGTATGGTTTTCTGTATAAACCTCTTACAAAAATGTTTCTGTTTCTCTTAAAGTCTATAGCTCCTCTGTCCCAGGTCTCATACTTTTCCCTTTGTACCTCAGGATCAGTTTGCAGTACTCCAAAGCCGTCCGTGGGCATCCTCTCCTCTCCAGGAACATCATGTGCTTATAAAGAGCCAGGTAAAACGCCCTATAAACAGAGATGATTGAATCAACGAATTGCTGAGTCCTTCAAACACAGTTTAAGATACAAACGATCAATCAATCAAGTGTCTCAATGACACCTCACAAAGGAAAGTGTCTAACATAAACAAAAAAAAGAGGAAAAAGAGGCAACCAACCTGTTCTCTGGTCTCAGATAATCAAGTCTGCTGGTACCTGAGGTCAGACTGAATAAAGGGTGAAAAGTGCACTCAAAGCTGTACAAGGCCCTCTCTGAAAAAGAAAAAAAAAAAATCAATAATAATTTATTTATATCCACAACGGGTATGGCACAATGTATAGAAAGCAACTAAACACAGCTATGCAACGCTGCAGGCGCTGGGTTGCGTGAGTTATGTTCTTCATCACCTCACCAGCAGGGCTTTGCATCCCAAACACCACAACTTCTCTATCTTAAGTGAATTCAACTGATAGCATGTTATACATTTGCCTAGGAATAAGACAAATGCCTTTTGTTAAATGATCCCTCTGGTCCTCTACATAAACTACTTTAGCTGTCCAGTCGAGGAGAGGGCCTGTGATAACAAACATAATGTTGTGCTTTGCATGGAGCACGAACTCTGACTTTTTAACAATGGAGGTTAAGTTTAAATTTTTCAAAAGCATACCGACACCGAGCACTAAAATAACCATACTTTTTTTGCTTGAAAATCACACAAAATATAATTTAAATTCAGCCCTTTTTCATCTTATATCAATCTCTTGAATCTGTCGAACAAGTAAACTAGCAGTACACTGACAAAACTAACACACTACAATGCCCACAGCACCAAAATCTGCTGTGAGATATTAAATGCACTGACCACTAGGTTCCTTTAAAGTAACAAAATGTACTTTTTCATTAATTTTTCGGATGATTTCTCTGTTAATTGTAAGGATGTTGCGTCACACTAATCTATACATAGTACATATAACCAACACCTGAGAACGTTTATCTTTATTACTACAGGAATTTGGTTGTTTTCATGGTATTGCTTACCAACTAACAAAAAAAATGTAAACAACAACAAAAACATTATGAAGTCAACAGCTTGGTAGGTGCCTGATAGTCTGTATGACGACATGTAGTTCGATAAAGATATTGATATGATTAAAATGCATTCATAATAGGAATACCAAATCATACTGACTCTGGTGTAACTGGTGTAAATTGATTCAAATTGTAAGGGCAAAGGGAATTGGGATTCTTCATGTGCTTAATGAAAGAGGTCCAAGCCACATCCCTGCTGGGAGCAAATGAAGCGATGAATTAATCTTAACAGATGTGCAGTATATGCCTGGTCTTCTTCGCCATGATGAAGAACAGACTTGAACTTATGAAGCATAATAATGTCTGAAGAGGGGCTGTGTTATTTCATGTCTATGCCAAAATCTTGCATCTAAAAGCATAAAATTGGAACAGAAGGAGCTTGTGTATTGAGCGGGCTCTTTTGGAGCCATGGAGGAATAACTCTGCATTCAGCTCAGACTTCTAGGTTTAATATTTTATAATAGCTTAAAGATATAGTAAGGAATCATTGTTATACACTTAACACAACAAGTTAATGCCTTTAAGCTACATTAATCTGTTGCTCTTAAACTGCTTCTGGCAGTAATTAAGTGGATCCCTGGGAATGATTTGAATGATTAATGATTTAACATCTGTGTCATTGCTGGGCCCATAACACATTTACAGTCTTGTCTTTGGTGTAGAATTGATGTAATTTATGAAAGGAGCCCATGATTCTCACCGATAAGGTCCCTGGCCATTTCCTGATCCTCCTGTATGCGGCAGACGTCGGAGAGCTGCAGCAAGGAGTCAATGTGGTAGGGGTTCAGCTGCAGCAGGGCCTGGAGACAGTGGTCAAATTGACAGAGATGGACAAAGACATAAAGTCAGAATAGAGGAAATGCTTTCAACAGAAGAAGTTGGATTACGATACAAGATATGGGTCAAAATGTAATACAAATGCATCCACACAGATCATTTGGTTACACTATCCTTGTGACTGTAGATTTTTTCATTATGTTTACATGCATATGCAGGCCAACTGCCATTGGACTGGGTTTTAACTGTAAAATAATACTTATGCATGCATCAATATGCATAGTCACAAGTTTATGTTATAGCCTTTGGATCTGAACACTTCTTTTCTGAAAAATCACATTGCAGTTGTTGATTGATTATACTAGCGATGATTCAACAGGATGATTTCATGGCCATTCAGAACATTGTCTATGCAATGTTACGTGACCATTCTTTCCACCCCATATCATCGATTATTTTACGCATTCCTGGCAACATCAATACTGAGGATGCCTGATTTGACATCCTCACCAAACTCACGGACACCAAAGTGCACTTACCACAATGTTGTTGGGATCCATGGACTCGACAGCATCCAGGAACTTGAACTGTACTTGTTGGTAGTCCCGACTGTGCTCAAAGGTGAAGTGCTGAACGCCATCCTTTGACTGCAGTAACGTCATTGAGACTCCTGTGGAAGAGTCAAGCAAGAGTTAAGAACAACAACACATGAAGAAAGCAGCTCAAATAGCATTCATAGAATTGAATAAGAATGACTAAATAAAAGATGAAATGAGCACATTTGTGTTAAAATTACAAAATTAAGCGATCCAGTTGTAACTTGCACGTCACGTTTGAAGTCACTGTAAAAGTCTGATAAATAACCTACATTTTCATCAACAAACGCCTACTGAAGCAGATGACATATACAGGGAGTTTGTCTGTGACGCTTCACAACCATTTTGTTTACCTGCGGTTCAACATTAATTTTAAAAACAACATTATTTCTTAATTAATATAAATAAAAAACAAACATGAGTTATTGAACATATTTCTGACCATGATTATTTGTTTGCCGTTTGTGTCTACCAACAATCTGACTGTGCTAAAATAACTGTAAATTCTCGTGGCTTTATAACAAGATGCAAGACATCCTAGATGTGAGCGGTGATGTAACATTGCTTTATTGCGACTGGAGATGTTATGAGTGGTGACATCAATTGTGTTAACAGAATGACTGTTATCCACAATTTTTCAACAAACAAATGTAATAAATTTTTGGTCTGAACTTTATTATGAAGGAACAGTCTGAGTGCGTCAGAAAATGTCTGAACGATGTGCTTTGTGTACTGATAGGCTGGGTTTGTCACTTTAATAGCTGTTGAGATTCGTGGGAAAAATCTAATCTAACCATGGCAAGAACATATATATGAATGGTGACTTTTAGCACAAAAACAATGAAGCAGTCTTGATGACGTCTGTATAACAACAAAAGCAACATTCAAACTATATTACACTGGTTAAATCTAAGAATACATATTGTAATTAAGATAGTTAAAAGGCTGTCACCACTGATGAATCATTGCTTACGCTTCCTTCAGGCTACAAGGTGCAGAACCACCAGTGAAAGTGCTCAGGGCTGTTTATGTGCTTATTAGTTTGAATTATGTAGAATAAAAACATAACATATTAAGAACTCTAAATTGCTAAACTAAGGCTAAACTCTAATATAATGACTTAATATTACTAAATATGGCGATAGAATTTCATAACATTTCAAAAGAGTTACATAAGAGCTTGTCACAACTACAATTTTGCGTGTGTTTAGACAAATCTTAACAGACTGGGCCACCGCAAAGCCCATAATGTTTTAATTTTTAAAAATCAGAGTCATGTGCGGTCAAATTAATTAATATTGTATATATTTTTCAACTGTATTATTCTATTATTTTATGCACCAGCTCATAGCATCAACAAAGGACAGTCATTAAATGATACATTTAAAAAGGTAGAGGCAATAATTCAGATAACTGTGAGGAAAAGCCTACCTGGGCGGCTAAAGCGAGGCCAGCTGTCCTTAGGATTGGTCATCCAGGTGCTACGGTGAAACTGTCTGTTTCTCTGTCGAGGTCTGAAAGAAAACAAAAGAAATGAGCACAAGAATATACTGTATACATACAGAGGGAGTGGGTCATCTAAATCCAAACAATCTCAAACATTTTTCTTTCCTTTTTACCTTTGATCCCCTTGAACAGCTCGAGCTCCAAAATATCTCTTCAGCTCCGTCTCTGGGTTGAGATTCCTGATGAATTGACACAGAAAACGACGTTCAAATCTTGACAGGCTAAATGACGTGATGTGGGCTAGCTGAGGAAATACATTCCAAGGGAAACTAGGAAAGACATGTCAGTCCATGTCTGCTCTAGACTCTACAACACTAACGCAACAAATCAAGGCATATTATTTTCCTGTGATTTCCAAGAAGCAACGTTGACAAGTTGACTGGTAATCCTACTGAACAGTATAGTGTACATATGGAGGGCAAGATTAAGTAAGTAGAGCAGAAGATTTAGTAAGTCAGCAGTCTTACCAGGGGGACACCCAATCCAACCATCATAGTTTGTGACCGTCAGTGTACAGAAAAAAACAAAACTACGTAATCTGTATGATGTTCTGCCTGTTTTGAGGTTAGCAAAGTCAACTGATAATAAATGTCTTAGTAGTTGTTTATTGAGCGCATATTATGGACAGGATGGCTGCACAGAGTTTGCACATTTAATTGGGGCCATCCATCGTACCAACAGGTGAGCAAACTGCTTGCTCAGTATCATCGTGGTGGCATAGTTGAAAACAGCAGCACACGTAACATCACATGCTTTGCTATCAACACAGGTCATTTGTCTTTGACGGCTAATTGAAATGGACTGCTCTGACATAACTGGTTGTGTGGCCAGAAGTGCAACATATTTCAACAAGTTTTAACAAATGTTGATTCACTGTAGTGCATCCCCTAAGACAGATAGCCTCCGAATTTTCTTTTCTTATGTGAGCCAAGCGCCACCACATGGTGACAATTAGGAATCACAGAAAAGTGTATAGTAAGTGGGGCCACTCTACTAAGTTGAGTCATGTCAGCTGTGCACTGGTCAAGAGATATTTTAGCATTACAATGTATAATGGTGTTCATTTTGAACCATGTACCACCAGCTTAAATGTATTTAACACAATAACTACTGGAATTATACAGAAACCATGTAAATGTACAGATTAATACTTGTCACCACCCAAGTCAAGTCTGGGTGGGGAAAAATATTAACAAAAGAAAAGCATATCTGATCTGAGTCTATTTATTTTGTCAACATGAGAGATGTTGATCCCCTCACCTGTGCTCCACGTGTAGTACAGATTTCCTGTCAGGGCCTCCGCAATCCTCATTTTGCAAACTCAGACCATTGGGCTGCTCCAGGTTCTCCAGCAATAAATCAATGTTATCATCTGGTCTAGCCTCCTGAAAATCATAAAAAAAACCCCACAGTGAATTAAGTGAGATAACATTTAGTTGTTGTTCACTTGCCAAAAGGAACTACAGTTTTGTGTATTGTGTGTGTGGTTTCTGGCACTGAAGAGTGAGTGTAGGATTGTAAGATTGTATGAAATGAATGTACAGGGGAATAAATTGTGACTTAGTAGCTAAAGGTTATTGTTATTATATTGTAACAGTTAATCAAAAGTAATAACATCTTATTGGTAAAAGATCTCACTTATATAGCGCTTTTCAACCTTCACGGTTCCCAAAGCGCTTTACAGCTAAGTCTCATTCACCCATTCACTCACACTTTCCCACACCGGGGTTCAGTGTCTTGCAAGGACACTTCGACATGACATGACACATGCTTTAAAGAGTAGAATTTTATGGAGTGCTTGTCAGGTGGGGAAAATGTGTTTTGTCCTGGTGAGCAGACATCATTATCTTCAACCTTAAACTAGGTACACAGTGAAGTCTGTATGTGTGTGTGTGTACGCATCAACCAGTTACAACCTGTTATTAAGGGTGATATTATATCCAAATGGGAAGTTCTTGTCAGACATTGACTACTCAAATACTGCTCACTTTGCCGTTTTTCTACTACAAATGTTACAAAAATATGAAAATAATTACAAATGTGATGATATAACATGTTATTGTTTTTATTTTATTGATATAACATGTTATTATTATTCATTATATTTTTTACAACTGTCTTGCCATAGCAGAAATAGAATCCCTCTTCAACAAATGTACCTGTCCACCTTCTGACGTCACTTTTGTCTTCTTCTTTTTCTTCTTCTTTTTAACTCTGTCCCCAGACAAGGGCTGTTGAAGAAAAGAGAGACAACAGTTTAACAAATGCAAAGATGCACATTTAGATCCGCAGAATATTTAAGTCAAATCAGGGGTCACAGAAAGACATCCTTCTCACACTGCTTTATCTTTACCTTTGTAGATGCTTCCTCTTGTTTCTGATCTGGTTTCTCAATGTCTTTGTTATCATTCTTTTCTGTGCTACTTGTTTTATTTCCATCTGGTTTCTCTTCCTCTTCATCAGGTGAGATTTTCTCTGCCTCGTTGTCTGCATCACCTATCTAGTAAAAATGTGAAATCGGCAAGAAAGTGTGTTGGGTAAAGCAGTGCTAAAAATGAGTAAAATCCCACTTTTTTATAATTAAACATTTCATCACAATAAGCCCCTCTCCGCACTTTCAGTTCAAGTATTACTACATTCATGATATCACCTTTATCAAAGTCACAATGTAAGAATCCACAATCAACTTGACTTTATTCATATTGAACAGTCACATCTGTACAAAATTTGATGAAGAATTAGTAGATAATTATCCCTACCTCAAAAGAGCTGGAGAGGTAAGTTGTAACCTGTACATTTCTTAGCTTTAAGTCTCCATTTTGTATCACTTTAACAATACAATTTAAAGGCTGGTAAACATATCTGTTGTATAGCACACTGGACCTTTTTTGCCAGTGTTTTCTTAAGGTTGGTGATGTGGACCACTTCCCAGTGATTCTCTAATGGGACAGACCTCTTAGCTAAACATAAGCTACAACATAATGTGTCCGAGTTTAGTTTATTAAGCTGAGAAATTGGCTAACGGCTAGTCTGTGTTAGCAATGTTTGTCAACAGAGAGCTCGCTCACATAACTTACTAACGTTATATTAAAAGTAACATGCAAGCTGAGGAATTACACCGTCGCCTTACCAGTTCATAAATGTTGCTGAAGTTTTTCTGAGCCTTGTTTTTCTTTGCCTTTCGGCTGCTGCCTTTGCTGCTAGATGGCGGAGAAACATTAGCCGTGTCCAGCTGCTCCTCCTCACCCGCAGCCTGCTCCTCCGGGCTGTCACCCAAAGTTAGATCACCGAGATCCAAGGCCTCCTGACCCCGCTGCTTCCCTTTGAGCCTTCGCAGAGCCCGGGTAGACATTGTCCGCTGCTCATGGGACACATACACTGCAATATTCCCGATTAAAATAGTTTTTAGTTAACTGACAGACACAGCAAACCAAGGAAGTGAGGGTCAATGCCATTGGTTTCTTTTTCTTCTTCTTCTACATGTTTAAGCGCTTCTGAGTGTATTACTGCCCTCTATAGGATAGATGAGAAATTGCACCAACAACAATTCATTCCTTTTATGGAGCATATTTTTATTTTACATGGTCCACTCACATTAATCAGCATCACTGTAAATGTGCCAGTGTTAGCCAGTTTTTTTAAATTATTTTCTCTAGGGACAAATATTAAATTATCCATTCAAACAGACAATACGCAAAATCAGAACAGGTAAAGGACAGCTAAACAGAGGATGAACAGCTAAAGAGTGTGACAAGCAATGTTTCTTTGATGCACTTTGATATTGTATCTCATAGAAATTTGTATCAATTGTTTTTAAATTTCTTGAAGTTAACTCTCTAATGTAACCCATACTGCTCCAAATTAACCCAGTCTGTTTCTAGTTCTCTCGTGCAGCAGGAGGTGGCAGCATTAACCTGTTTTCAGTAACTCTGCACTACAAGCTGGAAAATACACTCATTTACAAAACACCTTATTGTGTTGATTATCGGTTAAAACAGATCTTATACAAGTAAGATACTACAGGAATTTAACTTGGAAGTATTAATCAGAGGCATTAATATAACAATACTGAAAATCCAGCAAGCACTGTGCATTGTTGGTGTGTCTCACATGTTACAGCCCCACAAACTAATATGAGGAAGTACCATTTTAATTCTGTGGTTAACACACAGACTCCAGCTGCTTAACAGGTCAGCTGTGGCCAACAAAAAGAAAATCTTGAGATATGAGGAAAGAAATGTCACCAAGGCACAGAACGTGTCTCACAACCAGCAGTTAAGCCAATCTTAATACTAATACTACATTGTTTTCCATCTTAAACCAACAAGGGATGGCAATGCGACAAAGTGTGAAAAGAAACATGTGAGATGAGAAAGGGAAACTCTGATGTATTGAAATTCAGGGTTTTGCGAAAGGAGGAAGTTGCAAATGTCATTACTTAAAATAATCTTCCAAAAGAAACTTACGACAAATGAAAGTACAAACACAGACACTTTATGATTCAGGGTGCACAAGGGATTTATTTACAAGACGTCAAAGTACAGAAACAAAAATGAATAAATGGCTAATATCAGCCACATACTGCCAATACTAATATGTCAATTTAATCCTAGCAAACAGTTGTATATAGTCCTACAGTATTTTGATCAGTTGACTTCATGTGCATAATACAATATATTGTAAGATCTATGCATGGCAACAGAATTCAATGGATGCAACACAGTTTAAAATATACAGTGGTTGGCGCAGAAAACAGGTATAGGTTTGCCCTTTTATGACAGCAGTAAAAATCACCTACAGTCTTTTGACGTGACAATGCCTGTATGTGGTTGCCAGTTAGCAGCTATAGCATTGCCATTTATCTTCTGTGGCATGTTTTTTTTTTGTTCAAAAGTAAAATATGACATTCAACAGAAAGATATTTCTCTGCAGGTTGAGGTATGAAGGCATGGACCCAACAAGTAGTCCAGTCACTGGCTTCACTTTTTTCAACTTCAGAAAACTATCAATTTGTCCCTAATCACAGTATCTAGTGACATCCCACTGAGATTGGTTTTGATGGGTTTAATTGTACCAAGATCTCGGGCAGGCAGGGGAAGGGATACAGAGGGTGGGGCACTAGATCGGTTACTCGTTGGCAGTGACAGAGATGGGGTTGTCATAGGCTGCTCCCTCCAGGTCGTCAACCCGTTTCCTGCGTGTCTCTGGAGGAGGTCTTGGTGGTGGATTCTGAGGAGGATTCTTGATGCTGTCTCCAACTGGCTTTCGGATCTCCTTCCTTGGAAGAATGGGCTCCCAGTGTTCACCTCGGATAGCTGCCTAGAAAGCAAGAAGAAGCAAGGAATACAAGTCAGTAATGGTTGGCTAGTGTAAAATCAAGTTAAACATGCTTGAAATCGTTCAAATCCCAAAAACAATGATGGAGTAATAGTAAAGTAACAGAAGCCCTTATCCTGTACACTCACAGTTGTATGCATAATTAGAATTCAATGAAAGGTGCAGCCTGGAAAACTTTGGATTGCCACATCTAGTACTGTTGAGGACTGGTCAGATTTCATAAGTACATGTCTCAACAGAGGTACCAGTAATGACATAATCTCTTCCTTGTTGCCATTTCCTTGTTTCCGTCAACTGGCCACTTCCTGCCTCATCTAACACCTTTATCAAAGCAGCATTTAACCTGCTCTACTGGATATTAACATGGTGAAAGCTACCAACTTACCACAAGGTAGATGAGGCTTGCAATGCCGAGGCAGACACATCCAAGAACAGTAGCAAGCATAAAACCTCCAGGCACACAGATACTGAGAAAGAGAGAAAGAGATTTTGAACACAAAATACTTTTATGACAAGTCTTTTGTTGGAGAGACTGAGTGTGAATGAGAGGAATGCCGTCGAGCAAAGGAAAGTGGCAGATGTAGTAAACTCACGCAGCATGTAGAAATGCTCTGACATAGTAGTTCCTTGTCAATGGCCCAAAGCTTTTTACACACACAGTGAAGCAGTATTGGCCCCTGAGGGAAAACAAGAGGCAGGAATGAGCGATCATCACAGAACTTGTCCTCAAAGCACAGGCAACATGTTGCAAAAAAACAAAATTGTCGCAAAAAGGCATCACTTACGTTCTCTCTACACTTGTGCCCTTGGACCTCTTGCTTCTGGGATACTCAAGTAGACACACAAACACCCCAGCAGCGCTAGGTATCTGTCAAGGCAGTTTCATCTTGCAAGGTTCACTAAGTCACAAAATAACTATGATAGGGCATCAAAGCAAGTTTAAATAAATATCTGTGACCCTGAGCAGGTTTAGTAGTTAAAGACAATGGTGGATGGACTGATTATTTCTGACATAAAGGAGAATATATGCAGTGCCAAATGAAAAAAAGCAACTATACCATGTTGTGTTTTCATCAATGTAAAACTATCATGAAACACATTTGAGACTCATTATATATCAATTCAAGCCTTAATACGGTAGAATATAAGGCCAGGTTTAAATGTCATGTTGCCAAATCATAGCGCTCAGCCTACTGTGTAAAGTACCAAACGTGTTACGCCTACAGTATTTAAATTTCTGTAGATGCCATCATCCTCATGTACACATTAACACACAGACAGCTCAGTTTTGGTAAAGAAAGTAGATCTTAGACCACAAAGAGACAACTTGAGTGTTACTCTTTAGATTTTAGTTTACACAAAGTATAAAGGATACACTGCATATGCAGCAAACTGCCAGCCTCTGAACTGTCCGGCCACCCCCACAATGCCTCCAGTGAGGAGAACTGGAACAAGGAAACAGGAAGATAAAATTAAAACTTATAACAAACAACACACCTTTTATGATTCCACTCAAAAAGGCAAGCCCGTGGTGAATTGTGTAATTTCTTTTAATTGCAGGTTAAAATTTTACAGTTGATTGAAATTAGTTAATGTTATGCTGTAATAAAATCTATAAGTATTTTACTTTTATTACTAATCAAATTTACTCGATCAACAAACTGGTGAGGGCAGCTAAAACATCGCTGCAAAACTGCTCAAGTAAATTAGTCAGACAATAATTTCTATGAAATTGGGTTTTTTGGATTTTCCTCTTTAGAAAAAGGTTTTATACTCACTGAGTCCCGAAGCCAGAGCCTGCTCATTGGCCCACATCGCCCACTCTATCTTCCCCATTGCGTTCCCCTGAAGTGCCCCTCTGAAAACGGACTCTCCAGACAGCAGCTCGCGACTCTGTTTCTACAAGAAAGCGTCTGCATTTAGTCTGCTGGGTGCGAGGTGTGTACATAGGCAGGCTGGGGAGGCGGGGCTTATTCAGTCGTCATTTCCGAATAGCGCGGGCCTACAATGGCAGAGGAGGGGCTAACCAATCAAACTCCCCAGACAGGTAAAGTAATGGTCGAACAGGCAGGTGTAGTTCAGGAATTCAAATCTTGCTAATTGTTGTCTGTCTCCATGTCATCATGACTTTCCATAAAAGGAATGATCCTTTCGTGTTTTCATAGTTGACTCAAACGTGATTTCAAGCGCATTTTTTAGTCTGTGCTTTGCTATTATACCATTCTGAACATTTCAGCATTTCAAGTAAGGCACATTGGGTAGATCATTGGATTTTCAGTTTCTTTGCACAGGACCCTGCTAAAAAAAAACAAGCAAAGCAAACAAAAGATACAATTATATTGACTAAAATATATTTTATTTATTGTTACAGAATTGACATAACTCATGTATGTACTGTAGGCCTGAAATTATGTTGAAAACAATTAAAGAGACCATAATTATAACACCCTCCTTACACACAAGGATACATTCATAAAGCACAAGCATTTGCTCGGGTCAGAGGGCACAAGGTCAGCTGCAGTGGTGAACTGCATTTATGGTTCAGTGCATCACCCGTTAGTCAAATGTTTCTAAAACAGGAGTTACCTGTAGACACTGAGAAATGTAGAGAGCTATACAAGAACATACAGGAATAATGAACGAAAAAGAGATCAGGAGAGACACACCAGCACAGTTTGAGAATTAAATGAAGACATATTAGCATCCACAATGGTGAGGAAGGTGCCTTGCTGTGAAAAACCTAGTTACATACAATATGACTAATGTAATTTTTGATCTCTGCCTGATTGGCTTCGTTATTGCTCCGTGGAACTTTATCCGTTTAGGGCCGCAGGGCATCACTCAGTGTTCTTAGGCAACCCATCAGATCCAAGTAGATGCTGAGCGGGATCCTCCACAACACAAGGGCCTGGTCCAGCCTTGAACACAAAACAAGGAAAGATCACGTCACTGACTTAAACCAAAGAACAGACTCATCCTCTGTACGCGTGTCTGTTCGTTAACATCTAAAAATGCACTTAAAATCTTGTTCTAATAAAATCTAAACATGAAAAGAGAGTCGTGTTTAACAAACATTAAAAGGTCAGATGCTGGATCAGTGAAGCAGAGGAACTACTGTATATCACAATATGTGCCTCAATTTTCAACTGAAGTAGGGCAACACGATGTTGCGTAAGAGCATGTAAAAAGGAAATGTGGACATGAATCCAAACTCTCGCAATCTGACAACTGATATCATCTTTCTATTGTATATTGTGCAGCCTGAGGACACAGACACACCAAGACATATAAATCAAAAAGAGATAACATTGATTGTCAGTTGCTGTTTAAAGTAAACTGATAACAGAACTGGGCTGCAGAGTGATTACATCTGTGTGTATGTGTGTACCTTGGTACTAATAACGTAGCTTATTCCCTTTGGCATGGGCTCTAGACCAATACTCTGTTTCAGCTCCTCAGACAGAGCAGCACGGTTAACTGGGAGACCCTGAATAAACCTGCAGAGAAGAAATAATCATTCAATGACTCATTTCAAAGAGGCTGAAAGCAAACACACCGTAACAAACAACAGAGCCAAAAACACCCATATATCATTGTGTATTATTTATTTTTAGATTAATTGATTAGTTTGTATGACAGCAATAAGTCTTATAACTGTAAACTCACTGTCCTCCGTTGGTCTCTGGGGGGAAGAAATGTTGAACCACCTGAACAAACTCAGGAACATGCTGCTGCAGAGTGAAGATCACAGCGTTGGGTCCTGCATCAAACGTGTACGCCAACTAGAGGGAAACAAGTAGACTGACATATAAGTTCATATAAGGTCATATAAGGAGAGTTTTTCTGTTCCCCAGTTTGAAAACCACCCGACAAGTTTCACATCTTCATTGCACCATCTTAGAAACAGCTGCATGAACTGAGACAAATGTCTAATACGAGAGAAAAACCCACATACACTTAAACAGCAGTGATACAAAAGTAAGGAGGCTACAACTATACATGCTGTATGGAGTACATTATTATAAGACATACACGCTGCCACAGACAAATGAGCTGAAGAACTTTACACATTTTAGCTCCATTAACTACAAATGATGTACTGTATAATTCATGTGACTGCCAACCATTTTCCAAGACATTTCACAGAGTTGCTCACCCTCGTCTCCCCGTAGTGTCTGTTGTAACGATGCACCAAATTGATAACCTGTTGGGAAACACTGTTGAGGTAGAAGATGGGAGGGTACGTGTCAAGGCAGGTGGCATGGAACTGGTTGCTGTCCTTCATGGTGAGTTCAGCAAATGCAGCAAAGTCCTTTCTTCGCACCGCTTCAATCATCTCCACCATCCGGCCTGGGGCGACAGACGCAGCCCGGTGCTACACACACACACACACACACACACACACACAAATATAGAAAAGGTTGACACAGACCATCTTGGGAGTAACAATAAGCTTTAATGTCTAAATGGACAGTATTGACAGCAACAGTATTGACAGCAATGTTAGTACACTGAGTAATGTAAGTTTGAGGCTGAACACAGTACCTTTAAGAGACAGCTTGTTTGTACGCTGGTTTGCATTCCAGAGGTGCTGCCCACTGGCTTCCTCTCAGCACTGGCCTGTGACATGGCAAGTGCATTAATTAAGCCTCAAATAACTTTGACTATTTTCAATTATAGGGTGCATTTTGTGCACTAGTTAAGATGCTTACTCTA